>NW_026882582.1:0-41505 GCF_032173495.1 Musca vetustissima
AATTCGATGTAATTTTTTTGGAACTAAAATTTCTCGGATATATAGTAAAGCTACAAATTTAGTTTGTTCGATGACCTATAGTGAAATTTTATGGAGAATATTTTTTCCATTAACACCACCCCTCCAATTTGAACGGGAGAGGGGGAATTGGCTTCACATGAAACACGTATAAATAAACACATTTTTTATTCATATCTTTAAATAGAGAATAATTTGAGAGGTATTTGTGGGTTATATATTAGAGCTACAGATTTCTTTTGTTCTATGACCTATAGTAAAATTTTCTGGAGAATATTTTTCTCCTTTTCACCACCCCTCTAATTTGAACGGGGAAGGAGAAAATGGGGTTAAAATAAGACAAATATAAATAAAACCATTTTTTGATTTCTATTAATAAATGGAGAAGGTTCGGATGGGTATTTGAGGATATATATTATAGATACAGATTTTTGCTACTCCATGACTTATAGTGAAATTTTGTGGAGAAGATTTTTCTCATTGATACCAAGCCTCTAAAGTGGATGGTGATACGACAATTTGGCCCAAAATACAAAGAACTAAAACAAAAACTCGAATAAAAATTATGTAGTTTCTATATATTAATTTGCAAGTGTTATATCTCAGATATATATTTTAGCTACAGGTTCTTGTCGTTCGATGACCTATAGTGAAATATTATGGAGAATATTTTTTTCATTAACACCACCCCTCCAACTTGAACAGGAGAGGGGGTAATTGACTTCACATGAAACACGTATAAATGAACACATTTTTTTATTTATATCTTTAAATTGAGAAGAATTTGAGAGGCATTTTTTCGGTTATATATTAGAGCTACAGATTTCTTTTGGTCCATAACCTACAGTAAAATTTTCTGGAGAATATTTTTCTCCTTAACACCACCCCTCTAATTTGAACGGGGGAGGGGAAATTAGCTTTAAATCAAACAAGCATAAATAAACCCATTTTTTATTTTTATATATAAATTGATGAAATTAGGAGAGGTATTTGGTGGATATATATTATAGATACAGATTTTTGTTGTTCCATGGCCTATAGTGAAATCTTATGGAGAATATTATTTTCATTAACACCACCCCTCTAATTTAACCGGAAGAGGTGGAAATTGTCAAAAAATCAAATAGAGTCAAAATAATCTTTTTCATTTCTATATATAAATTGGCAAGGTTTGGGATGGTTTTCGTTGGATATATATATATATATATATATATATATTGTAGATACTGATTTTGTTGCTCCATGACATATAGTGAAATTTACTGTAGAATATTTTTTTAACCCCATTAACCCCATCCCTCTAATTTGAATGGGGGAGGGGGAAATTTATATAAAATCGATCAAGTAAAAAAACATTCATATTTTTATAAATAAATTGCGAAGATTTTGTGAGGTATTTTTCAGATATGTATCATAGCTACTGACTTATGTTGTTCCAAGGTCTATAGTGAAATTTTGTGGAAAATATTTCTTTCATTAACACCCCGCCTCTAATTCAAAGGTGAGGGGGGCAAATGGCCTTTAAATCAAATAAGTATAAATAAAACCATTTTTTTATTTCTATAAATATGATTATAAAGTTCGGAGGGGTATTTGGCGGATATATATTATAGATACAGATTTTTGATGCTCCATGACTTATAGTGAAATTTTGTGGAGAATATTTTTCTCATTGGTATTAAACTTCTAAAGTTAAGGGAAATACGACAATTGGGCTCAAAATCCAAAAGAGTAAAAAAACTCAAAATAAAAAGTATATAGTTTTTATATATTAATTTGGAAGTGATACATGTCGGATATATATTATAGCTACAGATTTATTTTATTCCATGTCCTATAGTGAAATTTTATGGAGAATATTTTTTCCATTAATACCTCCCCTCTAATTTGAACGGGTAAGGTGCGAATGACCATAGAATCTAAAAAGGGTAAAAATAACCTGTTTTATTTATTTAAATAAATTGATAAGGTTTTGAGAGGTATAAGTCGGATTTTTATAATAGCTACAGACTTCTTTTGTTCTACGACCTATAGTAAAATTTTGTGGAGAATATTTTTCCCATTATCACCACCCCTCTAATTTTAAGGGGAGAGGGACAATTGACATAAAATCAGAAGAACATAAATAAATCCATTTTGTATTTCCATACGTAAATAGAGAATGTTCGGTGGGGTATTTGGCGGATATATATTATAGTTACAGATTTTTGTTGCTCTATGTCTTATAGTGAAATTTTATGGAGAATATTTTTCCCATTGATACCCAACCTCTATAGTTCAGGGTAATGCGACAATTGGGTCCAAAATCCAAAAAAGTTTAAAAAACACACAAATAACAATTAAATTGTTTTTATGTATTAATTTAGAAATGATATTTCTCAGATATATATTTCAGCTAGAGATTTTTGTTGTTCCATGCCCTATAGTGAAATTTTCTGGAGAATATTTTTTCCATTAACACCAACCCTCTTATTTCAACGGGAGAGGTGCAAATGGCCATAGAATCAAAAAAGGGTAAAAATAACCTGTTTATGTCTTTAAATAAATAGAGAAGGTTTTGAGAGGTATAAGTCGAATTTTTAAAATAACTACAGACTTCTTTTATTCTACGGCATACAGGGAAATTTTGTGGAGAATATTTTCCCCATTAACACCACCCCTCTAATTTGAATGGGGAAGGGGAAATTGGCCAAACTTTAATAAGGATGAAAAACAACTATTTTTATTCTGACAATGTTTTGAGAGGTTTTGAGAGGCTATATATTATAGCTACATACTTCATGTGTTCCATGACTTCTGGTGAAATTTTATGAAGAGTATTTTTTTATTTACTTTTTTATTAATTACCTTTTTTTAATATTTTATTTTTTGTTAAATTCCCGACTTAGTCCCTTTGCATTCCGCCAATACTCCATTGCATATTTTTCATTCAAATTACAGTTATGTTCATATTAGCACAAACATAACCACTGCATAAATGCAGAAAAAACAACAACGACACTTTGTGTGACAATTTTTTTTTTCATTATGTCAGTCACTAAGTCAGTTACACCATTGTCAACCGGGCACCCATACCAAGAAACACCACTTGGAGACAAATGTATTTTTGCCTGCAGTGGTCCTGCCTTTTTTTACAACTGGAACCTATGTAAAACAGTTGTCGATCGATGTGACGAACTGTCGTACTAACTGACTGACTGTCTGCCCATCTATTGTTTAATAATAAAAAACAAAACAACAAGATTATTAAAAATTCTAAACATGAATGATTAAGATTAAATGCAGTGGCAATTTAATAAATCCACTCCATTTGCTAATGGCAATATATAAAGGAGGAATGCATGAACAAGTGGCATTACATGTATGCATAAATACATTAACATACATATAGACAAATGAAAAAACAACAAAAGACTACCACTGTGACAAACAAAAATTAATGGGAGACTAAAAAAACAAAAACAACAAAGGCATACATATATGGTAATGACCGACCGAATTTGTGCTGCTTAAGGGAGCCAAGCAAATGTAATGCTAGACTTTTGTATTAAATATTTAAGGATATATATTTATCTGATGTATTTCATATCTTCAGAGACTTATAGTGAAATTTTATGGAGAATATTTTTTCCATTGACACCAAGCTCTTAAATCGAATAATTTGGTTGATTTTGGATCCGAATTGAAAAATTGCAAAATTTCCAAAAAAAAAACTAATTTTGTTTATATTACCGAATTTAGATTAACATTTTAAATGTATCTATAAAAGCTATCGCTTTCTTGTGTTCAATGACCTATAGTGAAATTCGATGCAGAGTACTTTCTTTGTTGACATCAACCCTCTAAACTCAACCATAATAGTTCATTTTCAATAAAATTGCGAATAATTTGGAAAAATAGCCCAAAAATAATTTTCTTGTCTTTCTGTCCACATTGATGATATACTTCGAAGGGGATATATAATATATATCGATTTCTCGACTTCAGTGACCTATAGTGAAATTTTGTGGAGAATATTTTCACCATTAAAATCAATCCTCTAATCACAACAATATTGGTCGATTTTGACCAATATTGGGAGTTATTACAAAAATAATCCAAAAATACCTTTTTTCATTTTCAGCTCATTTTGTAATTAAAATTTGAAGGATATATAATATTTACCGATTTCTTGTCTTTGGGGACTTATAGTAGAATTGTATGTAGAATATTTTTTTCCATTTACATCAATCCTCTAATCACAACAATAATGACCGAATTTGTCCAAATTTGAGAACCATTATTAAAATTACCCAAAATACAATATAATTTTTTTAGTAGTTCTGAAATAAAATTTTGAAGGATTATTATAGTATCTACAGACTTCCTGTGTTCGGTGACCCTCAGTGAAATTTTGTGGAGAATATTTTCCCCCTTGACATCAATCCTTTAATCACAAGAATAATGGCCGAATTTGACCAAATTTGGGAAGCATTATAAAAATGGCCCAAAAAACACTTTCCTTTTTATAACAGTTTTGTAATAAAAATTTAAAAGGATTTATATGGTATCTACCGATTTCTTGTGTTCGGTGACCCTTAGTGAAATTTTGTGCAGAATATTTTCACCATTGACATCAATCCTCTAGTCACGAGAATTATGGACGAATTTGACCAAATTCGGTAACCAGTACAAAAATGACCCCAAAACACTTTCCTATTTTCTTATAACAATTTTTTAATTAAAATTTAATCGATATATGTATGGTAACTACCGATATCTTGTGTTCGGTGACCTATAGTGAAATTTTGCGGAGAATATTTTTTATATTGACATCAATCCTCTAATCACAAGAATAATGGCCGAATTTGATTAAATTTGGGAACCTTTGCTAAAATTACCCAAAATAGAATATAAATCTTTTTAGCTGTTTTGAAATAAAAATTATTTTTATAGTAGCTACAGATTTCCTGCGGTGACCCTTAGTGAAATTTTGTGCAGAATATTTTCACCATTGACATCAATCCTCTAGTCACGAGAATTATGGACAAATTTGACCAAATTCGGTAACCATTACAAAAATGACCCCATAACACTTTCCTATTTTTTATAACAAATATTGTAATTAAAATTTAAAGGTTATATATAGTATCTAACGATTTCTCGTCTTCGGAGACCTATAGTGAAATTTTGCGGAGAATATTTCCCCCCTTAGCATCAATCTTCTAATCACAAGAATATTGGCCGAATTTGACCAAATTTGGAAACCATTACTAAAATTACCCCAAAACACTTTCAATTTTTTATAAATATTTTATAATTAAATTTTGACAGGTATATATAGTATCTACCGATTTCTTGTGTTCGCTGACCCTTAGTGAAATTTTGTGGAGAATATTTTTTCCATTGATATCAACTTTCTAAAAATAACACTAATTGGTATATTTAGGCTTCTATTGGAAATTATAGCAAAATTAGCCAAAAGCGGCTATATTTACTTTTTTACAAAATCTCTTTATAATTGTAGAGGGTTATGGATAATTCCAACCGATTTTCGGTGTCTAGAAACTTATGGTGAAATTTTATGTAGAATATTTCTTCCCTTGACATTAACTACCTAAATAATACCCTAATAGTATACTTTTGCCTTCTATTGTATTTCATGGCCACTTAGCGGCCATATTCCTTTTTGTCCAGATAATATATATATTAGGGTTATATATAATTCCTACCGATTTCTGGTGTTCAGTGACTTATAGTGAAATTTTGTATAGAATATTTTCTCCCTTGGCATCAAGCCCCTAAACCCACTATTGTGCTGAAAAATTGAGAAAATTTTGAAGTGATCTCAAAAATGTTCTTATTCCTTCTTTTCTAATTACATTAAACATAAAATTTAAATTATATATAAAATATATGTAATTAAGATTTTGTTATAATACATTGACATCATTTTCTTGTTCTCCAAAAATTTGCAATTCATTTAAAAAATTATCAAAATATTTTTCCAAAGTAAAATAATTTTATTTTCGCTTCCTTGAAAATCTTCTTAACTGTTTCCAATGGTATCAAAACTTAATGCTGCTTCTTTCCCCAGATTTGCTCTTATATAATAAAATGCTGACTATTTTTTTTTTCATTTTTATGGGCCTTATAATCAGATTACCCAAGAAACTCGAAGAGGGAGTAACGAAACTTAGTTTTTGTTGTTCATCATGTACAGCAATAACCCAGCATTGCCTAGGCTCCAAATGAAAGCAAAGCAGGAAAACGAGAAGGGGGGAAAATAACACACTGTGTATGATTTAAAAGATTAATCATCTGACAGCTTCAGTAGCTACTGGACTTGGTTTTTTCTTGTTCTTCTTCTTCAGATGTTCAGTTAAATGCTCTAGCCAAGGTATATCAGAAAAAAATATGGAATGGAAAGAAAAACAAGAAGTATCTCAAATTGCTGTCCAGTCCAGCCCATCTTACACAGCATCTTTTGGCGGGTAGGGAGGGGGAAGAGTGGAGAAAATGAAATGTAACAGCTACATATATATGTGTATGTATGTACATATGTTATGCTTAACATCTCAGCAGAACAAACGTTTATTGTCCATGGTCCATCCAACTAATGGTTGGTTGGATGGCTGGCAAGATTAGCCAACGATTAAAACGAAATAGATTAAGCCTATGGCTAGCTTCTAAGCACTATTTTTTGCCAATCTACAGTCAGGGAAATAAGTGTGTTGGTCATTTTCGGATGACAAAAAATGTTGGATTCTTCTTTCTCTTTCTCTTCTCTTTCAATTTTTTGAAAAAATAAATTCAGAGGCCTTGAAATTTTCAAGACTTTTCGTTGGACCCCAATATGACATTTTCAATGAAACAAACATCCCTTAAAAATCTCCTTTGGACAACCAAATTTTGTCTCCAAAATTTTTGACCTCTACTGTTTGATGTTATTGCCTTAGCCTGGCTTTTTTACGGCCTTAATCATCGAAATCATGGCTTTGCCAATATTTATTGTAACTGGTCGTTTATTTTCATTTTATTTTTTTGTTTGTTTCTTTTTTCATACTCACTTCTCTTTATTGTCGTGTTGTTGTTGTTGTATAATTTTAAGCCTTTAATTATTATGTATTTATAACTAACTGCAACAAAGCAAGTTTTTTGTTGTTGTTGTATTTTATTATATGATTAACTATAACATCGTCAATATTATTTATTGGTATTGGTGTTATGTACGCCTTTCTTTGCATGCAAAACAATAACAACACACATACACAAATACCCTGGTCGGACTTACGGTCGAACATTTCAACAGTTTACTTGGCTTGGCTGGATTATTCAATGGGCTGTCTGTCCGTCCGTCCATCCATTGCAGTCTCTTTGCTACTATTATTACAGTTTAACCGTTGCTAATTCCCCAGCAGAGTCTAAGCCAGTCATCCAGCCATCGAGCTAAACAAAAGAGGAACTTTTTTTTACAACAACAAGGGACATGGGAGCCAATTGCAGCAACAACAAAAGGCACAACAACACGAGAATGCAAAATACCTCAATAGAATAGCAAAATCACAGTTTAAAGTCTAACTAGTGGTCATTAACTTTGTAAATATTTTAGAATACAGCTAAGCTAAACAATGCGCCGGCGTAACATATTTATGTACGTGTGAGTGTGTGTGTGTGTGTTTTCAATGGCTTGTTATGGGCCTCTGGCTCTAAGCTGTAAAACTCATATGCCACATAATGATGCACCCCTTTTTTGTTGTAGTCTTTACAAATTACATTGCAATGGACAATATTAAGCACACTGAATGTGAAAAATAGACGACGGTTGGCTGGACAAATGCAAAGAAATCAGAGGGTCTAAATGTAACTTAGAGATTTATAGAGACCTGTGGCGGACCCTTATGAAACCCCCACTTAAGATTTTTCAAAAATTATTTTTTTATTTTTTAAATTAATTTAATATGAAACCAAAAAATTGCCCAAAATTTGGATTTTTTTCCGAATTTCAAGAAAATCTGCCATAATTGTCCAGTTTTGAGGGCTAGTGTTAGTGGAAAAAATAATCTACATCAACTACCACTTAAAGTCACCGAACATAAGAAATCGGTAGGAATTATATATAACCTTCAAATTCTATATTCAATATGTAATAAATTTAACAAAAATATTTTGGGTTATTTTCCCAAGTGTTCTCCAATAGGAGCGAAAATCACCCATTACTGTTGAGTTTAGATGGTTGATGTCTACGGAGAAAATATTCTACATCAAATTTCACTATAAGTCACGGAACACAAGAAATCGATCGGAATTATATATATCCCGCAAATGTAAGCTTAAGTTTTGATAGAAAGAAAATCATACTTTTTGACTGTTTTTGCAAGAGTTTTGCAATTTGAGCCCCAAAATCGACCATTAAAGGTTGGTTAGGTGGTTGATGTTAATTAAGAAAATATTCTACATCAAATTTCACTATAAGTCCCAGAACACAGGAAATCGATATGATTTGTAATTATACTCTAAATGCTACCTTCAATGTGGATAGAAAATTAAAATAATTAATTTTGAGGTTATTTTAAGAATTTTCAACTAATGACCGAATTCAACCGTTTTTGTTAGGTTTAGGGGTTTGGTGTCAATGGAGAAAGCATTATCCGTTGAATTTTACTATAAGTCTCTGAAGACAAGAAATCGATCAGAACTATAAATAATCCTCCAATTTCATATTAAATATGGAAAAAATAAAAACAAATTTTAGACATTTCCTCAATTTATAATATTTCCCAATTGAGGCCCAAAATCGACCAATTTTGGTGAGTTTAAAAAACTGCCTTATAAGTCTCTTAAGACCAAAAATCGGTAGACCTGATATATAACCTTCAAATGTAATCTTCAATTTGAAAAGGATAATAAAAATAAGTTTTTGGGCATTTTTAGAATATTACTCAATTGAGGCCCAAAATCAACCACTTTTGGTAAGTGTAGATTGTCGACGTCAATGGAGAAAATATTCAACACAAAATTTCCTTATTAGTCTCTGAAGATCACAAATCACTTGATCTGATATATAACATTCTAATTTAATCTTCAATTGGGGAAGAAAAATAAAAAAAAAAACGTTTTTAGGGCATTTTTAGAATATTTCCCAATTGAGGGCCAAAATCGATCACCTTTGGTTAGTTTACAAGGTTGACGTCAATGGAGAAAATATTCAACACAAAATTTCCATATTAGTCCCTGAAGATCACAAATCGGTAGATATGATATGTGACCTTCAAATTGAATCATTAATGTGGAAGGAAAAATAAAAAAAGAGATTTCTGGACATTTTTAGAATATTTCCAAATTGAGGCCCAAAATTGACCAATTTTTGTGGGCTCAGAAGGTTCACACCAAAGGAGAAAATATTCTACACAAAATTTTAGCATAAGTCACTGAAGACAAGAAATCTGTAAGAATAATATCTACCTTTCAAATTCTAACCTCAACGTGATTAGACATTAAAGTAAGTATTTCTGGGTCATTTGTACATATTTCTCAATTGGAGCCAAAATCGAACATTTCTAGTGAGTGTAAGGGTTTGATGTCAATAAACAAAATATTATACATAAAATTTCACCATAACTCTCTGAAGATCACAAATCGGTAGATATTATATGGATCCTTCAAATTTAATCTTCAATGTCAGAAAGTTAAGAAGATGTAGAACATCGACTTTTGGGCGATTTTTATATAAATGTTGACATTATTTTATTTTGGGTGGTTGATTTCAATGGAGGAAATATTCTACATCAAAGTTCACTATAACTTACAAAGCTCAAAAAATCGATCCTTCAAAATATCTTTTCAAAATGTATAGGGAAATTTTCAAATTATTTTTGGGCTCATTTCTCGCATTGAAGGCAAAATCAAGCAGAACTATTGGTTTTTAATCTTCATCAAATTTCACTACAGGTCTCAGAACAAAGGAAATCAATGTTACCATCAATGTGGTTAGAAAATTCAAAAATTTATTAATTGAGATTTGTGATAGACATTTTACGCTATTTTTCCTTTCATCACTACATAGAAGCATAGATGTCACGACCTTAATAAGTTTATTTCTTAAGTCTTTCATTTACATATGTGTCATTTCAACTCTCTCTCTCCAGCACACAAAAACATTTCTCACTCATGTTCTCTTTAACAGTACGCCGTTATTAATTAATTACATGCATGTTTCAATCAACTGAGATGTGTGATTGGTACCTTCCTCCTCTCTCGCTCTCACTCTCTTCACATCTAAGACAGATGTTTTTATCTTAAGAAGTTTGTTTCCTAAGTCTTTCATTGAAATGTGCCATTTCAAAGCCCTCTCTCAACAATATTTCTCATTCTTGTTCTCTTTCATGAAATACTGTTATTGATTAATTACATGTTTGTTTCTTAAGTCTTTAACTAAACCTTTTATTGAAAACATTTATTCATTTATTTCTCACCTCAATTCACAGAATATATCTGTTTTTTTCATCTTTGCATTTACAAACAATGTTGCCTAATTGAGCTTGCTTTCTTATCCCGCAACAATACTCAATAATTTCCTTTAGAAAACTTCTTAAACGAGCTTAATAGCATGAGTGGGGGAGAGGGCAGATAGAAAGCCACCTTCCTTAAATGTTCAAAATTATCTTAATAATTTTCGAACAATTGTTATAATCTTAAATGTACATTAATAAAAATTTATGGAAAGAAGAAGATTATCATTATTATGGACAGTAACAATTCTGGCGATGATTACGAGAATGATGAAGAAGAAGAGAAAACTATTATTATGAGATGAAAGAAAGAATCTTCTGTCAAAAAAATATTTGATAATACTAAAGCTTTCTTTTTTAGATAGAAATAACATTTTTTTTTTTGAAAAATACACAGAATCATTACCTCAATATTGTGCAATATTAGAAAAGACAAAATTTTTTCCCCCTCCGTCCGGACGTATGTAACACCAATCAACATGAATGCAATGCATAATTTCCACACATTTCGTTTCGTTTTTTTTTCGATATTTCTTCATCATTTGTTTGTGTGTCCGTTTGTCTGCCAGCCTGTTTGATACCAAACCATGTCTGATAGTTAGAAAGAAGAAAAAAAAAACTATTTATGGAATTTTGTTATTTCTATAGAAAACATTGTTAGACGTTTTCTTTTCTACCATCTTCTGGACAATGTTTTTTTTTTCCTTTTTTTTTTTGTGATGATGACTTCTATGTTTGAGATGCTGCTTCTTCTTTAAAGTTTTCCATCGACAAAAAAGAAAGATGTACAAACTTCTTTTAAATACAATCATGTTTGAAGACATGGTTGCTGGTTGGTTGGTAGGCTGCCTTCCCTCTTGATTGTATGAAAGAAAAAAACTT
The DNA here is from genome assembly GCF_032173495.1 of Musca vetustissima. Classification (NCBI taxonomy): domain Eukaryota; kingdom Metazoa; phylum Arthropoda; class Insecta; order Diptera; family Muscidae; genus Musca; species Musca vetustissima. The sequence continues at coordinate 11,391 of NW_026882582.1, forward strand.
TTTAAGCAAAGAAGATGTCTATTTATGAACATCTTGTATGGCACATAAAACTGCTTCTTCTACAACAGTTTCTAGTTATTTATAAAGTATGGCATAGTTGCCATAAACGAGGTCGGGTCGAAAAGTATTAGGAACTGTAAATTTCAACCAAAAATAGTAATATTTTTTATTGTCATTTTCTAATTAAAATATGATACATAAAGATTTCTCGAGTTCGGAGACTTATAATGAAATTCGATGCAGAATAATTTCTCCATTAACATCTATGCCATAAAATTAACAAAAATGGTCGATTTTGGCTCCACTTTGGTAAGACCTTAAATATACCCAAAAATAATTAACCAAATTTTCTATTGACATTGAAAATACATTTTGAAGGTTATATATAAATACAAGCGATTTTTTGTGTTCGGAGACCTATAGTGAATTTTTATGCAGAATATTTTCTCCATTGACATCAAACCCCTAAACCCATTAATAATGGTCGATTTTTGAATCCAATTGAGAAAAACTCTAAAATATTTGATTTCAAACACTAACTAAAACTATTTTGATTGTTATCTCATATCGAAGATTTGATGGTTATATATAAAATTTAGGGATTTCTTGTTTTCGGTGACTTATAGTGAAATTTTCTGTAGAATAATTTCTTCATTGATACGAACCCTCTAAACTTAATAAAAATTACAGATTTTGAGGTCAAGTGGGAAAAACTCAAAACTTAACCCAAAAAAATAATTATTTACTTTTCCTAGCATATTGAAGGTAAAATTTTAAGGTAATATATAATTCCTATCGATTTCTTGTGTTCGACGACTTATACTGGAATTGGATGTAGAATATTCCCTGCCTTGATACCAACCCCCTAAACTCAACAATAATGGTCGATTTGGGTCAAATTGGTAAAATAACCCAAACATGATCATCTTCATTTTCTACTCATATTCTAACCTCAATTTATAGCTTATATACAACTCCGATCACTTTCCCGCATTCTAAGGCTTATAGTGAAATTTTATGGAGAATATTTTCTCCATTGATACCGATTCTCAATAATGGATTGTTATGATAGAATTTGGCTTCTATAGGAAAAAAAACAAAATCGATGCAAAAATATTTATAATATTTTTTATATTGGAATTGAAAGGATGTGTGTTATATCTACCGATTATTTGTGTTCCAAGATTTCTTAGGGATTTTTATGTAGAATAATTTTTCCATTGGCATCAACCCTCTAAACTCAACACTAAAGGTTGATTTTCGGCTTCAATTGGAGAGGATTGTGAAAAATGACCGAAAAATAATTATTTTATTGATTATACACAATTGATTACACAATTTAAAGGGTCTATATATCTGCGATCGATTTCCCGTGTTCTAAGGCTTATATTTAAATCTTATGGAGAATATTTTTTTATATTCATACCGATCCTCAAAAATTAATAATTATGGTCGAATTTGACCTTGATACCAAATATACCAAAATTAGATTAAAAATAACTTAATTTGTTTTTGTATATTTACTTTGAAATGCAAATTTCAAGCTTATTTATTATAGATATCGATTTCTTGTGTTGAGTGTCCTATAGTCAAATTTTGTGTAGAATATTTTTACATTGACACGAACCCCCTTAAACCAATATGAATGGGTTATTTCGGCTCTATTTGGGGGGAAACCTCAAAAATGACCAAAAAACCCCAATTTTTATTTTCTTCCATATTGAATATAATATTTCAAAGGTATATATGATTCTGATCGATTTTGTGTATTTGAAGACCTACCATGGAATTCGATGTAGAACATTTTCTCCATTGATATGAATCCCCAAAAATTGGAAATTATGGTCGATTTTGGCTCCGAAACCAAAATGTCTCAAAATTAACCCATAAAAAAGTTATACATTTTTTATTTACTTTTAAATAAAAATTTGAAAGATTTCTATAAGCCGAACCGATTTTTTGTGTTCAGTAATCTTTAGTGGAATTTTATGGAGATTATTTCTTCCATTGGTATCAATACCCTAAACCCAAAAGTAATGGTCATTTTGGGTCCCAATTGTCAAAGGTTTGCCAAAATGGGCTTTTCACCTTAATAATCAAATTAATTGTTTAAATCGAATGCTTATATAACATTTAACACATTGGGAATAAAATTCCACATTCCTTATACTTTTTGACCTACCCTCGTCCTACCAAGCCTACCAAAAAATGCAGACATACCATCCTCTGATTGTCTTCTTAGCTAAGAAATAGCAACATCTTCGTTTCTGATTTTTTTTATTGAAGCTTCAGTTTTTTCTTTTACTTCTTCGCCATCGATGCCAGGGCAGTGCAGCTATGCAGGGTATTGCAACTCATGCGATGTTATTTAACGTAAAGGTCACAACATTGACATTGATCATTGATCGAAACCAATGAGCATGGCATCGTAAAAAAAAACTTTAACTAACCATACCCCCTTTTACAACGGCCGGACCAAGACACTGAGAAAAAACATTCCAAACAATAGATACAAGACAAGACAACAGCAACAACAACAATAAAAAAATTGTTTACATACCTTAACGTCATCGTTGTTGATGTTGTTATTGTTGTTGTACACATAACTACTATTTTCCAGGCCACCTAACAAAACATGGTTTTAATATGTAATTATGAGGCAGTCGAAGTGGAATCTCCCCAAATTCATGCAGAGGTACGATATTTTCAATCACAGGCAAAAAAATGGGGGGACGAAATATGAATACTCTTTCAACCATTAAACTTCAGTGATGACCATGGATCAGCCATCATAATCACTTATGGCCACATGCAGCAGAAGAATAGAAGAGGAAATCTTAGCCAAGCGTTAAACTGTCAATCATATACAAAAAATATTTTTCTTCGGTTCGGTTATATGTCTACCAGGGGCAATTTCATATTCATAATTTTCTATTCTTTGTTGTTGTTGTTATTTTTTATTATTATTATTCTTACGGTAAATGCATTTTATTACTGTGTGTGTGAACTGTGAAATACCGCGTCCATTTATGAAAGGCGTTGAAATTATTTAAATTTAAAACCCGTTATTAATTGTTCGAAAAGATGACACTTTAGAATCGAATCGAATGATTTTATGATTTATTGATATCAAATGGAAATTTCTTAGGGCTGTCAATTTTATCAAAAAAAATGATTGATCTTCTCTTCTTTTTCTTCGGATACAATGAAGATTTATTCGATTTCTCTAATTTCAATACAAAAAAAGTTCAAGCATTTCAAATTAATTGAAATAAATCAATAGTATGGAGTTACCTTGAGCATATGTGTTTTCTCACACGAAATAAGTAATGGATATGAATTACACATAATTTAATTTCAAATTAAAAAAAAAACCGAAAACAATAAAAAATGCAGAAATAAATATATAGAAAAATTAAAAAAAAAATAAAAAAAATATCAAGGCAATATTGACCACCATTGAATAAAGCTCTATATTAATCATACATTTTAAAGGCTATATACAACTCCCAGGGATTACTTGTGTTCAGTAACTTATAGTGAAATTTTATGTAGAATATTTTCTCCATTGATGGCAATCCTCAAAAATTGAAAATTATTATCGAATTTGCCTCAATACGAAAACATAACAAAAACCAGTAAGGAAAGTAGTAAAGTCGGACGGGGCCGACTATATGATACCCTTCACCACTTTGAGTATATTCAAGAAATGAATCCTAACAGAAGTCGTATGTGTCAGTCTCGTTTCCTACTGCCTGCTACAAACATATGCGCAAAAACATAATATCCTGTGCCAGAAAAAAAAATTGGTTCAAGAACCTCAAAACCTGGGGGCTACCAGAAAAAATTGACCACTATTTATAGTGTAGAGATGTGCTACCTAATAAGAACTCGACGTACTAAATTAAGTCAATTTGGTTGAAAAATACGATCAGAACCCCCAAAATACCAAAAATTTGGGGTACCGTTATATGGGGACTACCAGAAAAACTAGACCTATATTTATAATTTTTAGTGGAGTAATTTGGTACCCAATAAGAACCCAATGTACAAAATTTCAGAGAATTCAGTTATAAAACAAGCCCAAGAACCCGAAAATACCGAAAATGTGGGGTACCCTTATATGGGGGCTATCCGAAAAAATTGACATTTACTTTTAATTTTTGGTAAGGAGATTTGCTACCCAATGAGAACACAAAGTACCAAATTTCAGCAAATTCGGTCGAAAAATGCTATCAAAACCCCCAAAATACCGAAAATTGGGGGTAATCTTATATGGGGGCTATCCGAAAAAATGGACCCTTATTTATAATTTTTGGTAGGGATATTTGCTACCCAATAAGAACTCAATGTACCAAATTTCAGCGAATTCAGTTAAAAAACGCGCTCAAGAACCTCAAAATACCGAAAATTTGGGGGTACCCTTATATGGGGGCTATCCGAAAAAATTGACCTTTGTTTATAATTTTTGGTAGAGAGATTTGCTACCCAATAAGAACTCAAAGTACCAAATTTCAGCGAATTCAGTTAAAAAACGCGCTCAAGAACCTCAAAATACCGAAAATTTTGGGGTACCCTTATATGGGAGCTATGCCTAAACGTGGACCGATTTTCTCCAATTTCAATAGGTTTCGTCCTTGGGCCAATTAAGTGACCTGTGCCAAATTTCATCCAAATCGGATCATAAATGTGACCTGTACTTTGTTAACAAAAATACATGGACGGACGGACGGACAGACGGACGGACAGACGGACATGCATAAATCGACTCAGAAAGTGATTCTATGCATATTCTCAAAAGGAACCATGGGTCTATCTCGATTATTTTTGCCTGTTACAAACATATGCACAAAGACATAATACCCTGTACCACAGTGTGGTGAAGGGTATAAAAAGGAGCAAAAACACATTTCTTAGCTTTCTAACCATGAAGAAGCTATCATTTGTGGGATATATATAATCGATTCTGATTCTGATCGATTTCTTGTGTTCCGGGACTATTAGTGGATTTTTATGCAGAACATTTTTTCCATTGACATCAATCTCCTAAAATAAACAATAGTGGTCATTTTTGCATCGAATAGGGAAACTTACAAAAATGATTATTTTACTTTTGTACCCACATTGAAGATAATTTTTTATGGTTATATATAATTCCGATCGATTTCTTGTGTTCGTTGACCTATAATAAAATTTTCTGTAGAATATTACCACCATTGACGCTGAACTCCTAAACTCAATAATAATGGTCGATTTCGGGTCGAATTGGGAAAATGACCCAAAAACAGTTATTTCACATTTGTACCCACATTGAAGATAATTTTTTAAGGTTATATATAATTCCGATCGATTTCGTGTGTTCGGTGGCTTATAGTGCAATGTTATGAAGAAGATTTTCTCCATTGACATCGACCTCATAATCTTAATAATGATGGTAGATTTTGGGTAAAAATTGGGAAAAAGACCAAAAATGTTTTTTTTATCCAAAAACAGTTATTTCACATTTGCACCCACATTGTAGTTAATTATTTTAAGGTTATATATAATTCCGATCGATTTCTTGTGTTCGGTGACCTATAATAAAATTTGCTGTAGAATATTACCACCATTGACGCCGAACCCCTAAACTCAACAGTAATGGTCGATTTCGGGTCGAATTGGGAAAAATGGCCCAAAAACAGTTATTTCACATTTGCACTCACAATGAAGATAATTTTTAAGGTTATATATAATTCCTACCGATGTTCTCTGTTCGCTGTCTTATAGTGCAATGTTATGAAGAAGATTTTTTCCATTGACATCGACCTCATAATCTCAATAATAATGGTAGATTTTGGGTAAAAATTGGGAAAACGACCAAAAATCCCAAAAACAGTTTTTTCACATTTGCACTCACATTGAAGTCAATTTTTTATTGTTATATATATTTCCGATCGATTTCTTGTGTTCGGTGACCTATAATAAAATTTTCTGTAGAATATTACCATCATTGACGCTGAACTCCTAAACTCAATAATAATGGTCGATTTCGGGTCGAATTGGAAAAATGGCCAAAAAACAGTTATTTCACATTTGCACCCACATTGAAGATAATTTTTTAAGGTTATATATAATTCCGATCGATTTCGTGTGTTCGGCGACTTATAGTGCAATGTTATGAAGAAGATTTTCTCCATTGACATCGACCTCATAATCTCAATAATAATGGTAGATTTTGGGTATAAATTGGGAAAATTACCAAAAAGGATTATTTTACTTTTGCAACCACAATGAAGTTAATATTTTAAGGTTATATTTAATTCTGATCGATTTCTTGTGTTCGGGGACTCTTAGTAGAATTTTATGTAGAACATTTTTTCCTTAGACCTCAACCTCCTAAACACAACAATAATGGTCGGTTTTGGCCTAAATTGGGGAAAAATTTAAAAATTACCCACAAAAAATTTTCTTATTTTTCTTCCTATATTGAAAATTCCTTTTGAAGATTATATATAATTCTGATCGATATCTTGTGTTCTGGCACTTATAGTGAAATCTAATGTAGAATATTGCCTCCATTGATATCAACCTCCTAAACTAAACAATAATGGTCGATTTTGGGTCAAATTGGGAAAATGACCCATAAATGGTTATTTGACTTTTGTAACCACAATGAAGTTTATATTTTAAGGATATAATAAATTCGGATCGATTTCTTGTGTTCTGCGACTCTTAGTGGAATTTTATGTAGAACAGTTTCTTTATTGACATCGACCTCCTAAACTCAACAATAATGGTTGATTTTGGGTCAAGTTTGGAAAATTACCAAAATAAGGGTTATTTTATAGCCTACCAAAATTATTTATTGAAAATAATTTTGGAAGGCTATAGATAGTACCTACTGATTTCTTGTGTTCTGGGACTCGCATCAAAATTTTCTATACAATTATTTCTCCATTGATACCAATCCCCAAAAATTAATTTTATGGTCGATTTTAGCTGCGAAACAAAAAAAAAACCATAGGTTTCTAACGACATTGTAGTTAATATTTGAAAGATATATATTATATCTACCGATTTCTGATCTTCAGGGACTTATAGTGAATCTTTCTGTAGAATATTTTGTTCATTGACATCGAACCCCTAAACACCCTAGACATGTTCGATTTAGACTCCTATTGATAAATGTGTAAAAAAAGACTCCGAATTACGCATATTGAGCATTCTATTGCAAATAGTTTGAGATTCTATGTTTTCTATAATCCTAACAGGTTTGAAGGTCCAATGCTCCTATTCATCTACAGTGGAAATCGTTGGTCACCTCGAAATTTGTCGTTATAAGCGATATCAAATAGGAAGAACACTTTTTCGGGACTTTTGTACACCATCGTTATAACCAATATTTCCACTGTAGCTTATGGTCAAAATTCTCTATTCAAACGTGGTTGATGCTCCAACTGTTTTTAGTTTAAGGCTAAGACTCTCTCTCTCTCTCTCTCTGTATCTCTCTCTCTTTGTACAAGTTTAAAACCCAAATTATTCTAATCAAAGACATTTTGAGCCTCAAATATGTTTGATTTTTTCAAACTTAGAAAATTGCCTCTTTAAAATTGCAACAAGTTCGTAGCTAATTTGCATTCGTAGTGCAACATTCCAGCACGTCTATAGAAATTTTGCAATCATTGACTTTTAAGAAAAGAATTCTAATTTAGATTTCTTGTTTTCATTCCACCTCACAATCTCATTAAATCTCTGGCCGATCAATCATTTAGCCATCTAATTTCAATTTGTTTAAGACATTGTTGCCATAACAGCAACAAAAGCAACAACAAATATAGCATCATATGATCAAGCATACATTGGAAATCATGTCTGATTTTTTTGCAAAAAAAAAAACTAAATATCTAACAACAAGTTTAAATTAGTTTAGTAGTTGAGCTTAAGAAAAAAATAAGAAGAAAACAAGAATGGAGGAAAACCGAGAAAATAGGAAAAAACGATGCAAAGACAGACAGGTTTGCTTGCCAGTCATGAAGATTGTCTTTTCGGTTTTTTTTTTAGAAAACAAGTTAAAATGTTAAACTTTAAATTACCCTAACAATGCAACAACAACAACAAAAACATTAACTCCTCTATGCAACATTCAAGCACAAAGTTGCTCGTACATTGTTGTAACATTAATGTTGGATGGAAAAAGAGGAACAAACACGTCGTTCAGTGTTGTTGTTGTTGCAATGTTTGAAAACATGGCCCGGGATGTTAAGACAATAACTGTTGTTTGACTCAAAACGACTCGAGTCGAGTCGACTATCGTCGCTTGTTTGTTGTTCCATGGCCTATTCGAGGAGTGCACAATTTGACAGTGCAAAGCGACAGACAGACAGCCAGCCAACCAAACGACCGTTAGAACAAAAACAATAATGGCCAGTTCAACTAAATAATAATGGTAAAAAATCACAAGAGGAAGAAGAAGACACTGCAGCTGAAGGTGTCTCTTGACGAAGTCTCGCCTGGGCAATAGATTCACACATCTATGCATATTCAATCGCAATGTCTTTGGTGTTGTGGTTACATTCCCTTGATTTCAAGTGCTATAATTATTTTCAATATTTTTTAAATGTTTGTGTGTTTTTCAACGCCCCCAAAGCTGTCATTTTAGCCAACCTAATAGCCAAAAAAATGTGATGATTTAATTTTGGGTTTTTTTTTTTTGGAACCAAAATAAATTTTTAAGGGCTTTTTTGAATTTTTGAATGGAATGCATGCTCAATATTTTTTTCCTTGGGTGTAATAAAGTTTTAAGGTTATCGTTATTGCTGTTGGGATTTTTTATATTTTATAACTCAATCCTAAAATTTTGAATACAATTAACTGTGATTTAATTAATTTTATGGGCTGATTAGACTGTCAAACTTTTTTACATTGAAATGTTTGGCCTTACAACTTATTTGAATTGTTCAGTTTGAGTCTCAAACGAACCTGTATAGACATTATACTTGTGTGCTTGGGCAAGTTTGAACCTCACACTTATTTGTTCGGGCCTCTTAATTGTCGGTATAGACACGTTTGAGCCTTAAACTCTATCGATAAGTGGGAACCTCAAATTCAGCTGCATTGAGAAGTTTGAAGTCCAAACGTTTGAGCCTCAAACATATCTGTATAGAAACATTTCACGCTCAAACGTTTTTTTTCATAAAAGTTTGAGTCTGAAACTTATCTATGTAGAAAAAATTTGAGCCTCAGTTTGAGCCTTAAACTTGTCTGTTTAGCCTCAGTATTGATAATTTTGAGTCCCAAATATATCAGCATAGAAAATTTTTTGAGCCCCAAACATATGAACTTAGAAATGTTTGAGCCTCAAACTTATCTGTATAAAAAAGTTTGAGCCTCAAACTTGTCGGTGTAGAACATTTTGAGCCTCAAACTTATCAGTGTAGACAATTTAGAGCCTCAAACTTATCTGTATAGAAAAGTTTGAGCCTCAAATTTGTTGGTAAAGAAAAAAATTTGGCCTCAAACTTGCCTCCGTAAAAAAATTTGAGCCTCAAACATACTTTTATAGAAAAGTTTGAGCCTCTAACATATCTGTATAGTAAATATTGAACTTCAAACTTGTCTCTATAGAAAAGTTTGAGCCTCAAACTTGTCGGTGTAGAACATTTTGAGCCTCAAACTTATCAGTGTAGACAATTTAGAGCCTCAAACTTATCTGTATAGAAAAGTTTGAGCCTCAAATTTGTTGGTAAAGAAAAAATTTTGGCCTCAAACTTGTCTCCGTAAAAAAGTTTGAGCCTCAAACTTACTTTTATAGAAAAGTTTGAGCCTCTAACATATCTGTATAGTAAATATTGAACTTCAAACTTATCTGTATAAAAAAGTTTGAGCCTCAAACTTGTCGGTGTAGAACATTTTGAGCCTCAAACTTATCAGTGTAGACAATTTAGAGCCTCAAACTTATCTGTATAGAAAAGTTTGAGCCTCAAATTTGTTGGTAAAGAAAAAAATTTGGCCTCAAACTTGTCTCCGTAAAAAAGTTTGAGCCTCAAACTTACTTTTATAGAAAAGTTTGAGCCTCTAACATATCTGTATAGTAAATATTGAACTTCAAACTTGTCTCTATAGAAAAGTTTGAGCCTCAAACTTATCTGTATAGAACATTTTCAGCCTCAATCTTATCTGTATAGAATAGTTTGAGTGTCAATCTTTTCTGTATAGAAAGGTTTGAGCCTCAAATTTGTCTGTATAGACAAGAATGAGCCTCAATCTTGTCTCTATGGAAAAGTTTGAGCTCAAACTTGTCTGTATATAAATATTTGAGCCTCGAATTTGTTTGTATAGAATAGATTGAGTCTCGAATTTGCCTGTATAGAATAGTTTGAGGCCCAAAATAATCCTTATAGAATAGTTTGAGCGTCAAACTTATGTGTACGGGATAGTTTGAGACTCAAACATGACTGTATAGTCAAGCTTGAACCTCAAACATAACTGTATACCCACGTTTGAACTTCAAACTTGTTGGAATAGAAAAGTTTAGGCCGCGACATTATCGGTATAGAGAACTTTGAGCCTCAAACTCAACTGCATAGAAACGATTGGATAACATTTATACAGCTTCTTTTTTACACATAAATTTGAACCTAAAATTTATTTTTTGAAATGAGTTTGAAGCTCTGTAAATCGTCTGTATAGAACACTTCTAGTTTATCAAACATCACCGTATATCTATGTTTGATGATCACAACTGTAATTAATAAAATTGCTAATGGTTCAGATTTTGTGTTATTTTCTTTCTTTGTCTCTTCCCCACAATGATATTTCATTTTTTGCTGTTGTTGTTTTTGTTTATTATTATCATTGTTTTTGTTGTTCTATATAAAGCGATTAATTTGTTCCATATGTTGTCAATCGATTTTTAACCAATAAATTCTCGTGTTAATGACCTCCTAGAACTCCGAACGAAAAAAAAAAACAAATCGAACAAAATCAAAATAGAAAGAAAACAAAACAACAGCAAATTGTTCGAAATCATCATCATGAAGAAAAATCCGCAGCATCATCATCGTCGTCTCCAGCGTTTTCGACATTGTCATCTCCATGCTATCCAGTATGTGCTACGTCTTCGTGTCTTCTGATAAAAAAAATAAAAACAACAGACACTTGTTTTAGATCAAAACGACGAAGGAGAACGGCGAACGACTGGTGGCACAGACAATTGCTCCGTATGACACTCTACTCTATTCATTGTCATTGACCATGCCATGAGGTTTGGATCTTCTTTTTTGGTTGTTGTTATTATCATGACTGCTCTGGCAGAGCAGAGGAGCCAAAGCACCACCACCTCCTTTTATTTGGTTTTGAACTATTTATGTTTTTTTCTTTTTGTTGCTGTTAAATAAACATTGAGCTCGAACAACAGCAACAACAACAATTACAATAAATGGCGACAACGCAAAAAATAAATTGTTGTATGTTCAATAACCACTAACATGGAACCAAAAAAAAACGAGATTCATTGTAACCCTCTCTCTTCTCAGCCTCTTCTTGGCCTCCTCTTTGCACGTTAGCTATCGGGAAATTTTCCTTACAATGTTGCAGAATCTATCTATGATCTTTCTTTTTTGGGATGTAAAGACACCAACAACAACAAAGATGCCATACATGTGGAGCCAAACGATACATGCCACATTTCATCTACAAAAACAACAACAACAATTATGAATAGAAAAATTACAACAACAACAAGAAGAATGGAAAAATACGACAACAAGCAGTAGCAGTTATCGTTGCTGGGTGCCTTTAAAAGTTCGTTTGATTTTTTTCTAATTTTTGCTGAGATTGTTGTTCAAACACAACATTAGCTAAAGCTGTCAATATGACATTTGTCTGTTGTTGTTATTGCTGCTTTTTGCCAGCAATGACATAACAACAACAAGATCGTCATACTCATACTTTGTTACCATTAACCCCAACTGTAAATCATTAATAGAACTTGGGGCCCCGGGATTTGTCCATTGGGAATTGTTTGAAAAGAGTTCATAAATGGAACAACAAAAGAGAGAGATATATACATGGAGAGAGAGAGTGAGGAAGAGAGAAAGGGTATGAGAGGCGAGCACATTTAATTGGCAAATTGTAAAACAAACAAATTCTTTGTTTAACTGGAAAGGGATTAGAATCGAAGGCAGGCTGGCAAGTGTGATGAGATTGTTGTATAGAACACCACACAATTGAAAGTCATTGGTCGCTGTTCAAAAGAAAGCCTTGATTTCGAACGCGTTCGTTTATGATCGATGTGTATTCTATGCGAATTGTGGAGTATGTGTGTGTGTTTTACATAACCTCCTATCAAATGCGGTCATCTTCACAGACGCCTTTATTTTTTTGTTGTTTCGTAATTTCATGGGAAATGATTTTTGGTTGCGGGATTTAGTTCCGTAATCAATGTGAGCTCATTCTCATCTTCGAGGCTCAAATGTGTCAATGAAGATAAGTTTTAGGTTGCAACTTGTCAATACAGATATGACTGAGAATCAAAAATGTCTATACTGAGAAGGGTGGGACTCGAACTTTTGCATATTGATAGGTTTGAGGCTCAATATTTTCTATACCAAAAGTTTGACGCTCAAACTTGCCTCTACAGATAATTTTGAAACTCAAACTACTGTCTACATTCGTTTATGAGGTTTAAACTTATGTTTATAGAAAACGCCGAGCCTCAAACATATCTATATAGGAAATTTCGTGTATTAAACGTACTTGTATAGACACATTTGATCTTCAAACATATCTGTTTGAGGCCTAAAATTGTTAGATAAATTCGAGCATCAATCTTATTTATACCGGAATATTTGACGCTTAACACGTTTAAATCGACAAGTTGGAGGCTCAAAAAAGCACAGATTTGAGATTCAAACATATACGTTTTGTACCGACAAGTTTGGTGCAAACATCCATCGGAATTCTTTGAGGTCCTCTTTCATAGAGGCCTTTTCAAAGTTCATAGAAGTCTGCATTGCCCTATATGATGCCTTGAAGGCTTTTAGAGGTCATGATAAATAAAATGGAGAATCTAATTGGCGAATTCAGAGGACCATTTGATTCCTTAGATATGCCCTGTTTCAAAGAGCTCATCACCGAAATTTACAGATTTTTGCGTTCAATACACCTTTTCAAAGTTCAATGAAGTTCTTATAGCCTCACTTGGTGCCCTAAGTTCATAATCGAAGGGACCAATTCTGAGGTCTTCAAATTTTCTTATAGCCATATTGAAGGTCTTTAGAGAGGTCTAATAGATAGATTTCTTAGAAGCTCGTGGGGGCTTACCAAACAACTTCGCTGTTTTACCTGAATTTTTGTTGAGAGTCTTGGAGGACTTACAAGACTAATAGTATTTCCTAAGAGTTTCTACAGATTTTAGACATCAAATATACCTCATCAAGATTCAAAGAAGTTCTCATTAGACCTTTTTGATGTCCTGACGGTTCTTAGATACAATGATAAATAATATGGAGAATTCAAGGAATCGATTCATAGGTCCCCACAATTTTCCTTAATGTTCTCAAGGGCATCTTGAAGGTCCTTAGATGAGGTCTGACATACTTAGGTGTATTTAGAAGACATAGAAGTTTTGTACATCGTTTAGAGTTTTTAAAGGGCATGCTTACCGATTTTAGATATTCAATATACATACCTCTTCAAGGTTCAAAGAAGTCCTCATTAGATCTATGAACCTACAGGACAGGTCATTGAGAATCCAAATGTTCTCATAGCCATAATGAAGGCCTTTAGAGGACTAATAAATGTCTTAGAGGTTACGGGGGCGTCTTACTAAACAACTTTGATTTTTAGGCGACATCGAAGTTCTTTTTAGAAACCATGGCTGTGTTTTGAGGGTATTGGAGGTCCTACAACACTAATCGTATTTCATTAGATTTTCTTATTGACCCATCAGTGCTTTTAAAGGCATCTGACAAATTATTATGGTCTCGATAGTATTGGCTACTTTAAGGCTCTAATATTCTTTGTAGGATAAGTGGTGGTGCTAATGAGCCTCCTGGAAGTTCGCAGAGGTACTAAAGAATTTCGTATGTCAATCTTAGTGGTCATATATGGTTGTGTAGCAGAATCTTGAGCCTCAAACTGGTTCAGCATGGACATTTTTAAGCCTCTAACTGTCTGTATTGAAAATAATGAACATCAAACTGGTCTGCATAGAACATTTTGAACATCAGACATGTCTATAGGGAATATTTTGAGCATCGAACTGATTTGTATGGCCGTGTTTAGATTTGTTTTCCACCATGTCTGAAAAGAGCTGTAATACTTGTAATCTTCACTGGCTAATCCATGTTCATTTTTTGTTTATTTTTTTCATCTCATCATTGAGTGAACTTTGAAGCTTGTCCGGTTTTCCCTGATCTTAATTTACAAGCTGAGCAGAAAAAAACCTCTACGTTTTTTTGCTAGTCCGTTGTTGTAGTTGGGTTTTTGTTGTGGCCAATACTACTCCCGCAATGTTTTTGTAATTAATTACCAACATTAGCCATTGTAATGGGGTAGCAAAAATATGTTTTGTTTTTATGATTTTTATGGCGATGTTGTTGTATGTTGTTTTAATATGTGATTTTTTTTTTGGTTTGGTTGGACTCTGCATGAGGTTAGATGGGCTGCTGCTTCATCGTTTTTTTTTTCTTGTTATGTGTGACTTGCTTAAACTTCATTAGTTATTAACTAAGCATGAAAAAAAACATCTCCCACTAATATTTTTTTGGTAGTAGCGGTGGGAGGTTTTGAATATGAATAGAGAAGGTCCCAGATATACTGGAGAGGAATGAAATTTTTAAATAAAAATGGGTTCCTATGGGTAGAAGAACGGCAGTATTTCGAAGTAGGGGTATTATTGAGGAGAGAAGATCCTAGATATAATGGAAAAGAGATAAGAAGGACATCATTTCGAAGCATGGGTATCATTAAGGAGAGAAGATCATGTATATAATGGAAAAGAGATAGGAAAAGGTTTTTTTAATTCAAATGGAGGTATATTTCCTCCTAGAGGTACGTCATGTGGAACTATTGGCTTCGAGGAGTAGTCAATATTTCGAAGCATGAAGTATTATTGAGGAGAGAAGATCCAAGTTATTAACTAAGCAGAAAAAAACATCTCCCACTAATATATATATATATATTTTTTTTTTTTTTTTGGTAACGATGGGAGTTTTAAATAATTAATAGAGAAGGTCCCAGATATAATGGAGACGGAGAATGGAAGGAACATTTTGAATTAAAATGGGTTCCTTAGATAGGGCACAATTTCGAATCAGGGGTATTAGGAAGAGAAGGTCCTAGATATAATGGAGAAGAGATAGGAATGGATTTTTTTTAATTCAAATGGAGGTATATCCCCTCATAGAGGTACGTCGTGTGGAAGTATGGACTTTGAAGAGGAGTCAATATTTCGAAGCATAGATATTATTGAGGAGAGAAGATCCTGGATGTAATGGAGAAGATATAGGAAAGCACTTTTTCAATTGAAGTGGAGGTATATTCTCTCCTAGAGGTACGTCACCGCGAAGAATGGACTTTGAGGGGGCATAGTAAAATCCCCATGGCTATACATTTCAAGCCATTTAGGTAAATGTGTATTGGGTTCATTAAAGAAAAAATCGAATGAGAAAGAATTATTTCAACTTAAATAGAGGCCTATTCCAACCTAGAGGTACGGACTTTGAGTGGGGATAGTAAAATTCCCATGAGTGTAAAGTTCAATAAATTAAAGAAAAAATCCAAAGAGGAACTAAAGGTACGTCATCTCTAAGTATTGACTTCGAGGAGGGACAGTTAAATTCCCATGGCTATGAAATTCAAGCTATTTAGGAAAATGGGTCAAATTGCATATGTAGTCAGAAGATTGAGGATAGGTTTCATTATCGGAAAAAAACCTGATGAATTTTCAGAATAGAGATTTATTCCACAATTTTTTCGACCATGTTCCACTGTCTTTACATTTTTTTAAATGCATATGGTGGTATATTCCCTCTTATAGGCACGCCATTTCGAGATATGGGCTTTGAGGGGGATAGTGAAATTCCCATGGCTATGGAATTCAAGATATTTAGGCCTATGGGTGAATTGGGTTCATTTAAGAAACAAATTTAATCGTTTTTCGGATATGAGATTTTTTTTAATTTTATTCGAATTCAAATAAATTCGTTTCGACCATGTTCCACTGTCTTTACAACATCGATGGTAATAAGTATTAACTTTTTTCCCCTCCTTGAGCTGCTGGTGGTGTGTGAATTGGAGTTTTTTTATTCATTTTTTGTTATCTCTTTGGTAGTAAATTTTGAAGCTGTGTCGAAGTTTTTTTTTTCATTTCATTCCTCATATATGGGTCGTTTATTAAACACCAGTGGTTGTGGCCAGTATTTCGATGTAATGGGGTTTAATAACGCAAAATAAACACAAATCAAAGTGGTGAAGATGAGTTGCGCAACTGGAGATGATACAAAAAAATATTGAAAAAAAAACACACACAAATATTAAAAAAGTATTAAAAAAAAAAACAAACAAAAATATTAAAGAAACAACGGCTGATTTTTTTCTGTTCGGAAATCAAATAGATACCACAGCTAGAAGGGACTTTTTTATTATATTTATTTTTTTATTTATTTATTTTTTTTTTTTTTTTGAAGCTTAGGTATCATCTTCAGGTTCTCTGCTAACCAGTTTCTAATTGTTACAGTTTTTCTTATCATATTATTTCCGGATATTCTGAAACAACAAACAAATCTGATTTGCCATTTTTTTAATTGTTCCATAATTGTTATGGGGGAAAATGAATGATATGAATGACCTGACCAGGGCCATTGACACATTTCCCATGACCCTTTTTTCCGATTATTGGAAATTTGTTTGGAAAATTGTGATGCAACAATAATCAATGACACCCTGATTGATTTTTTTATACAATGACTTGACATTTTTTATTGAAAAAAAGTTGATGGAACCCTTCATCACTTCCTTCCTTTAAAAAGAAGAGCACTTTGATTTTTCTGGGTAAAAATTTCTGAAGGAAAAACATCAGAGAGAATCGTTAGAGTATAAAATGTAACTGCTATGGAAAATTGAGTCTCAAACCTATCTGTATGGACATGTTCGAACCTCAAACTTATTCGTATAGATTATTTTGAGCCTCAAAAAATCATTGATGGACCCCTTAGCCAGCTCCTTCCTTTAAAAAGAGCACTTTGAATTTTCTGGGTGCAATGTAATGATGAAAAAAATTGGAGAGGATAGTTAGAGTCTAAAATTAAACTGTTCAGATAAAATTGAGTCTCACACTTATCTGTATGGACATATTCAAACCTCTAACTTATTCGTATAGATAATTTTGAGCCTCAAAAAAATATGTATAGAACTCTGTATCACACTCAAACATTTTGGGAGTCCGAACGAGCCTCAAAGTAGTCGGTTCTCAGAGAAAAATTTGAAGTCTTCCATTCTTTAAATTTTCTGGATAAAATTGAATTCGGAATAGAAAATTTGATTCTCAGAAAACTTCAGAAAAAAAAATCATTGAAAAGTTGGAGCCTCGGACTAGTCCGTTCTCAGAGTAAATTTGAGGCCTTACATTCTGTTAATTTTCTGGATAAAATTTAATTCTGTATGGACATGTTCGAACCTCAAACTTATTCCTATAGATAATTTTGAGCCTCAAAAAAATCATTGATAAACGCTTTACCCACCTCCTTCCTTTAAAAAGAGCTCTTTAAATTTTCAGGGTACAATGTAATGATAAAGAAAAAAAAAATCGGAGAGGATAGTTAGAGTCAAAAATTTAACTGCTCTGGTAAAATAGAGTCTCAAACTTATCTGTATGGACATATTCGAACCTCAAACTTATTCGTATAAATAATAGTGAGCCTCAAAAAATCTTTGATGGACCCCTTACCCACCTCCTTGCTTTAAAAAGAGGTCTTTCAATTTTCAGGGTACAATGTAATGATGAAGAAAAACAATTCGGAGAGGATAGTTAGAGTCTAAAATTTAACTGCCCTGGTAAAATTGAGTCTCAAACTTGTCTGTATGGACTTGTTCGAACCTCAAACCTATTCATATAGATAATTTTGAGCCTCAAACAAATGTGAATAGAACTCTGTATCAGACTCAAACATATCGACGTAGGAATGTTTGAGTGTAAAGCTTATCTTCATTGAAAAGTTGTAGCCTCAAACTAGTCGATTCTCAGAGAAAAATTTGAGGCCTTTCATTCTGGATATAATGTAACTCTGAAGAAAAAATTTGTTTCTAAGAGGGAACTTCTTGCCTTCGGGTAGAATTTTTTGATATACAATTTTTAAATTTTTTAAATAATCGGAGAGCATTGTTAGAGTCCAAAATTTAACTCCTCTGGTAAAATTGAGTCTCAAAATTATATGTATGGACATGTTCGAACCTCAAACTTATTTGTATAAATAATTTTGAGCCCAAAAAAATATGTATAGAACTCTGTATCTGACTCAAACATATCGGCGTAGGATTTTTCGAGTTTAAAGCTTATCTTCATTGAAAAGTTGTAGCCTCAGACTAGTCAGTTCTCAAAGAACATTTTCAGGTCTTCCATCCTATAAATTTTCTGGATAAAATCTAATTCTCACAAAACTTCCGAAAAAAATCATCATTGCAAAGTTGAAGCCTCAAACTTGTCGGTTCTCAGAGTAAATCTGAGGCCTTTCATCCAGTAAATTTTCTGGATAAAATTTAATTCTGAGGCTTAAATTGAAAAGTTGTTGCCTCAAACTATTCGACTCTCAGAGTAAATTTGAGGTCATCCCACCTTAAATTTTCTGTATAAAATTTAATTCTGAAAAGAAAATTTGATTCTCAGAAATCTTCAGAAAAACCGTAATTGAAAAAAAAATTAGATCAAAAATACAACCCGAAAATTTTCTCTGAGAACCGACTTGTTTGAGGCTCAATTAGTTGGAGGCTCAAACAAGTCGGTTCTCAGAGAAAAATTTTAAGACTTTCATCCTTAAAATTTTCTGAAGAAAATTTAATACTGAATAGAAATTTTGATTCTCAGAACAAACGTCTGGCCTTCGGGTTGTATTTTTGATCTATTTTTTTTTTTTTCAATTTTATGTAAGTATTTTAGGTACTGCGCCTAAACATTTTTCATTTATTCGGAGTTGACTGTATTAAAATTTAATAAATTTCCTTTAAAAACAAAACATTTTCAAGAAGTCCCCCCTTCCCAATCCAAAACCAATGATGTCATAATTATTAAACATGTCAAAGATATTATCAACAGTGTGTCTGCCCAATTTTGTATCTTTTTTATTTTTATTAATTATCAAATATATATTTTTTTATTGACTATAAAAATCGATTAAAGCATATCAACGGTTCCAATGAAATTTGAAGACAATTTTTATCCCCAATTTCATTTTTTTTTTTTTTTTTGATTTTTTATTATTATTTTTTTTTTATTTTTTGTGCAAAAAAAAAATAAACAAATTAATTTTTATTTAAAAAAAATCCCCTAGCCAATGGCTATTATGAATGAGAGTCATCGCTGCCGCCGCTGCTACACTTAATCCCCTATGGATATTACATAATTTGTCAAATAACCGAAAAAATATAACATCATCTTCTGCTTCAGTTTCTGTTTTCATTTAAATGTGTTTGCAATTTTTGCGGACCATACCCTCTGGTCTTGAAATCTAAAAAAAAAAACGTTATGGCATTTTTTGTGATCTTCATTGGGTAGCTTTTTTTCTGTAAAAATTCATTACCAAATTTTGTTGTTTGGAGTTCAGTTTTTTTTTTTTAATTTTTTGTTTACTTAGGGTTATTATATTCCTGCTGTGCAAAAAAACGTACAGAAATACAATAAAAAAACTGCGGGTTTCGAACTGATTTATTTTTGGAAATTTGTATAGAGTTTCAAAGATATTCAAAAAAATAAAATAATTTAATGCAGCAAACCAAGGTATTTCGGTTCAAACACTGACCATCAAACATGTCGAACACCAAACTGGTCCCTATAAACAAAGTTTAAGCCTAGAACAATTTCAGTCTCAAACTTATCACCGTTAGAACATTTTGAGCATCTAACATAACCCCTTAGAACAGTTCATGCTTCAAACATGTCCGTATATATAAGTTTGACCCTCATTCTGTTTAGAAAAAGTTGAATATCTAATATATATGTAAAAAAGTATAGAAAAGGAAACTTGGCTGTATAGAGAAATTTGAACCTCAAACTTGGCCGTATAGAGAATTTTGAACCTCAAGCTTGTATCTGTAGATAACCTCATACTGTTTAGAAAAGTATGAATATCTAATATATTCATATAAATTGTTTGGGTCTCGAACATATCTGTATAGAAAAGTTTTATCAACAAACTTGGTTGTATAGAGAAGATTGAACCTTAATCTTGACTGTTTATAGAAATTTGAACCTCAAACTTGCTTGTATAGAGAGAATAGATATCTGTATAAAATGTTTGAGGCTTGTGGCTAAATGTTTCTGTTTCACACTGTTTGAACATCAGAAATTTCTGTTTGGAAAAGTTTGAACTTCAAACGTGGCTATATAGAGAATTTTGAACCTCAAACTTGTCTGTACAGAAAAGTTTAAGATTCCAGTCTATATAGAACATTTTGAGTTCGATTAACATTTAGAAAGTGAAATGTTTGAGGATAGAACTGACCAGTTTAAGTATCCACCGGAGACGATTACTATACGAGTTTTTGTGTCTTAAACTGATCTGTATGGAAAGATTTGAGCCTCAAACTTTTTGTATGGAAAATATCAACCCTCGGTCTAGTCTATGAACCCTTTGGGCAGCAGACCTGGTCTGTATGGAACATCGAATTTTGAGATTACGTGTTCGCGTTTCTTTTTCTCATAATTTAATAAACTTTTAAGATTATCCGGGTATTCCTGAACCTTATACTGAAGTGTATAGGCAATGTTGAGTCTCATTCTAAATAGACAAATTTGTGCCTCAAACTTATGTGTATAGGAAAATTTAATCTTACTACTATGTACTATCCAATAGTAGGGAAAGGACTCAAATTGGAGTCTCAAATTTATCTATACTAGAAAGTTTGATCATCAAACCTATTCGTAGTGAAAAATGTTAGCATAAGTCTTATATGGAAGGAGAAATATAAGATTTTGTAAAATTTAGCCTCAAACTTATCAGTACGGACATGTTCGAACCACAAACTTATTTGTGTAGATAATATTGTTCTTACAAACTTATGTGCATGGAAAAACATCAACCTCAAGCATATCTGTGTAGGAATGTTTGAGAATAAAATGTATCTGCTTTGGAAAGTTGGAGCCTCAAACTTGTCTATATGGAGAAGTGCGAACCTCATACTTGTTTTTATGCAAAGTAGTGTTCGTATAGTTAATTTGAATCCACAAACACATGTGTATAGAAATGAATGTATCTCAAACATATATGTATGGGAGTGTAAAACTTTTCTGCAATGGAAAGTTGGAACCTCGACCTTGTCTATATGGAGAAGTTCGAACCTCAACTTTATTTGTATGCAAATTATTATATTTATTGTGGTTTGTTGAAACGATATTGACTTTATATCTAAGTTGTCGTTCGTTGAAATAAATGGAATTGAATTTCATTATTGGTCAATAGTATGAGCCTCAAACATATCTGTTAATGAAAGTTTGAGCTCCAATCATGTATGTATAGACATAATCGAACATCAAACTTATTTGCATAGAACAGTATGAACATCAAACTAGTCATAATAGCAACGTTTGGAATCAAAAAAAATTTAAATATTGAAATGCTATTGAAAATTGTTTTAAGTGATTTAAATTATATGTCAAATAATTAAATATTATTGTTAGTTACGTTTACTATTCAATATCTTCTTACAGTTGATTTGTTATTATTTTTTGTTATTGTTGTCATTATACCCTTCACCACACTGTGGTACAGGGTATTATGTCTTTGTGCATATGTTTGTAACAGGCAAAAAGAAACGAGATAGACACATGGTTCCTTTTGAGAATATCCATAGAATCACTTTCTAAGTCGATTTATGCATGTCCGTCCGTCCGTCTGTCTGTCTGTGCATGTTAAATTGTAAACAAAGTACAGGTCGCATTTATGATCCGAATTGGATGAAATTTGGCATAGGTCACTTATTCGGCCCAAGGACGAACCCTATTGAAATTGGGAAAAATCGGTTCAGATTTAGATATAGCTCCCATATATATATTTTACCGATTTAATGTAAACGGTCCCTATATATCTTTAGATTTGCACGAAATTTGGTACAGCCTAATCATTTAGGTCTATAATGATGTATGCCAAGTTTCGAGAAAATCGGTCCAGATTTAGATATAGCTCCCATATATAGTTTCGTCCGATTTCATGTAAATGGTGCCCCAAAGTCCCTATATATCTTTCGATTTGTACGAAATTTGGCATAACGTACTGAATTGAGCCTAGAGTGATGTCTGCCAAGTTTCGAGAAAATCGGTCCAGATTTAGATATAGCTCCCATATATAGTTTCGTCCGATTTCATGTAAATGGTGCCCCAAAGTCCCTATATATCTTTCGATTTGCACGAAATTTGGCATAACGTACTGTATTGAGCCTAGAATGATGTCTGCCAAGTTTCGTGAAAATCGGTCCTGATTTAGATATAGTTCCCATATATAGTTTCGCCCGATTTCATATAAATGGTGCACCAAAGTCCCTATATATCCTTCGATTTGGACGAAATTTGGCATAACGTACTGAATTAAGCCTAGAGTGATGTCTGTCAAGTTTCGAGAAAATCGGTCCAGATTTAGATATAGCTCCTATATATAGTTTCGTCCGATTTCATGTAAATGGTGCCCCAAAGTCCCTATATATATCTTTCGATTTGCACGAAATTTGGCGTAACGTACTGAATTGAGCCTAGAATGATGTCTGCCAAGTTTCGTGAAAATCGGTTCTGATTTAGATATAGCTCCCATATATAGTTTCGTCCGATTTCATATAATTGGTGCACTAAAGTCCCTATATATCCTTCGATTTGCACGAAATTTGGCATAACGTACTGAATTGAGCCTAGAGTGATGTCTGCCAAGTTTCGAGAAAATCGGTACAGATTTCTATATAGCTCCCATATATAGTTTCGTCCGATTTCATGTAAATGGTACACCAAAGTCGCTATATATCTTTCGATTTGCACGAAATTTGGCATAACGTACTGAATTGAGCCTAGAGTTATGTCTGCCTTGTTTCGTGAAAATCGGTCCAGATTTAGATATAGCTCCCTTTTAATATAGATTTACTTTAAGTAATTGACGCACCAAGGAACCAATAGGCTGATAGGAACAAAACGTTCTGAAATTAGTATAACCTAACCTGTGACAAGTTTTTTTTTTTGAAATCGCTTAATATTTGGATAGAGCTTCCATATATATTTTCGCCCGATTTCAAGTAAATTGTTAGTCAGTTTGACATCAATTTTTGCACAACTTACAAAATTGAGCATAGAATTACGCAGTTGCGTTTTCTAGAATTACAGACATAGCCCAAAGGATGACCTATTTATATTTGTTTGAACTCGATTTACATACTTTATGGATAGATCTAGGTAGATGCACATTTACATAAATAGGCAAATGGGTCAAATTGAGATTATGTCAGCAGATTGAGGGTGCATTGAACAAAAATCACGATTTTGAGGGAGATTATATTTAAAAAATTTATTTCTAAGTTTAATAAGGTGAATTTTGTAGAGTTATTAAGTAATTATTTTAATTAATTGATTATATAAAAAATATATATTTTTTTGATATTTATTTATTGCATATTGATTTAATATAAATTTCAGGTAATTAAAATGTTAATAATCCTTTAATTATTTTTATGGTAAGAAGTTTTTTGTATAAAAAATTACTTAACACTTTTGAAAAAAAACTTTCCATTTCCCAAAACAATATTTACTTTGAAATTTTCACACCAGCACAAAATAGGCATTTTAAATTTCCTTTCGATATTGTTTTTTCCTCTTTTTTTCTTTTTTGAGGCGCTAACAGGAAAATCAGCAGCCGAATAACAAGAAGCCGGCTTCGTCTTTAAATAAATATTTTTCTTTCTACTTTTCGTTTATCATTGCTTTGTGAAATATGTAGTTCCTCTTTTTTTGGGATGCTGTTTGATCTTCATTTTACACCCGCAGAATGTGGTGGCAGCAAAACCATTCCAAAAAGGAAGCTGGAAAACCCAAGGGAGCCACAACAATTCTTCCTCTTGTTGACGTTGAGGCATGATGTTGAGTTGTGGGTGCATATTGTGTCTGATTGGGCGGATGGTGTATGCGTGTGTTTGTGTGCCTATGTATTTAGGGTAATTGTGATGGTTCAATTATCGCACAATTGTGCGAAGGGAAAATGTGGCAACAATAACAAAAATTGGAAATAGGAAAAATAATAACACAATTTTATGCGAACAAACCCAAAAGGAAAGATGAAAGGAAGGAAAAGAAGGACAGGATTTTTAAGAAGAAACAAATGAAATAAAAAATGTCCAAGTGGAAAATTTTTTGAAGGACCCTTTCTGAATAATGCCAGGATTTTTGTAAATAGGGAAATTTCCGTCTATAAAAGAACCTTCCAGAGACTAAGTAAACAAAAGGACCAACTAGCTTATCGATCTCTTTTAAAATAGAAAACCATTTCAAGGACATTTTTAGAAGGAAAGTTTCACCAGGCACTCTTACATCATGATGAGAGCTTAGATGCCGTTAGCAGTTAATGAGAACCTCTAAAGGTCTCCTATCGAAAAAAATATGAATTTCCAAGTTTTGCTTAGGGGGAATATCCACAAAAATAATACCTTATTGAAGTTCTTGGGGGAAAATGTCCTTTTATATGTATTCTATGAATAAAAACCCTCATCGAGGTCTTCATCCTCATCATACTCAGCCTTCGACAGATTTAATAACTTCCACAAATATTAGACATTTCTGAGGTATTTTATTGTTATATGAATTCCTGGGACAACATTTATAGCCCGAAGTTCAACCCAAAATTAGTAAATCTGGTCATTGGCCCATTTTTCCCCTTGAAAATAGACCTCCAACTTGTCAATGCCTTAAGGAACCCCCTCCATTCTCGATTTTAATTTTTCAAGATTTTCAATGGGCTGGTAAATCAATACCAATGCTTGTTAAGGTTTGTAACTTTGCACATATATAATTGAAGATTTAAAAGAGAAGAAAAATAATTTACAAACAAATTTTGTTATTGTTTTGTTGTTGTTTTTTGTAATTAAAGAAAAGTCCTTATTTTTGATGGCGGGCATGATAACTCCTCACTGGAACATCGGAATCCGAAAATTCCAACGGTGTTAGAAAGAGTACATGTCTGGCTCTCGTATGAACTAGGATTATTGACTTCGCTCTAAAATTAACAAAATGGTGGACCTTTGAAAAAATATTTTTGAAAAATCACCGATTTTTTACCAAAAACCAAGTTAAAAAATAAGGAAGATCTTCACCGATTGACTTTATCCTAGTTCATACGAGAGCTATACACTCCCAGAGAAACGTTGCAAAATTTGGAACCGATTGAATTATTAGTTCTTGAGTTATCGTGCCCGCCATTCGCAAAAAAATGTTTAGAGAAAAACGCGTTTAAAGTTTGAGAAGCCCTTTAGCCGTCACTTGATGCTGACACAATAAATCGGATATATCTTCAACAGTTCTTGAGATTTTCACATGAAATTTTGTAGAGACATTCTTTAATCAGTGTAGATTCGAATTATATCAACAAAATTTTTGACCCCGAGAATGGGGGGGGGGGGGTCCCCTTAAGCAACAAATGGGAGATCTCCCTGTGATATCGTGAAAATATAGGAACTTCCTGAGGCCTTTTGACATTACCAAACCGTCTTGAGTCTTCCTGAAGTATAGGAAACATATAAAGATCTTCTTCAAGTCTTCTAAAAATAAAGTTATTCTTCAGATCCCGCATATCTGCTCGAGGCCTTTAAAATAAAGAATAGGAAACTTTTATCTTTGGAAAGTACTTCTAGAGGCCTTAAAAACAGGTCCGACTAAAGAAAAGACTTCCTTTCAAACCTTTAAAATCTTAAAATCCCTTCTAACCACTTCTGATGGTTTGCAATCCATAGAAAACCTACCGGAAGTTAAAACCGGTTCCAGAAGTTCGTATCACATTCAGAAAATATTTTATATTTCGAAGGCCGTCTTAGGGACTTCTAACAACTTGAGGTCTTTCAAACACAAGGGTCCATTACCATGTATGATCGGTTTTGTATGTATGAAGACTTTCGACAGAGATTTTTCAAATTTCCAAGTAGAGGCCTTGAGGCCCTCTAGACACATAAGTGGTTTGTGGAAGTTGAAACCGATTTCAAACGAGACGATCCATTGCCATGTATTATCCTCCGGTACAGAGGACTTTCGACAGGGATTTTCCAAATTTTGAAGTAGAGGTCTTGAGGTCCTCTAGGCACATAAGTGGTTTATAAGGTATGGTGTCTACAGAAGACCTCTTAAAGGTCTCAAATAGAAAGGCTTTGTCATGTCTGCTATGGACAAAACTCGTTCAAAAGGTCTTTTGTCTGAGAATTTGTCACATATAGAGGATTTTCGAGAGGACATTTAAAGACAACCCTTCCAGAAATTCTTCAGGATGTTGTATACGCACAAAAGGATATTTTTCATATTAAAAAAAATCGTCTGCAGATCTTTCGCAAATAGAATTTCCTTGTTAGTAGAGGATCTTCAAAGGCTCTCCCTCATACAGTAGATCTTCTGTATTTGTTCGTTAGATGGGAGACCCTCAGAATTTGCATATATAAAGGATTTTCGAGAGGTCTTCTTCAGACAAACCTACAAGAAGATCATCAGGATTACAACATCCAAAAACAAAAACATCCAAAAATCTTCAAAAGATCTTCTTCATATGGAAAATCTTCTGCAGATCTTCCGCAAATAAAATTTTCTTGCCTGTAGAGGAACTTCGATAGCTTTTCCTCATACAGAAGATTTTTTAGGAAGTTCTCCAGGATGTTGCAGTCGCACCAAAACCTTCGAATGATCTTCCTCATATAGAAGATCTTCTGCTTAATTTCTGTAAATAGAATTTCATTGTCTGTAGAGGAACTTCGAAGGCTCTTTCTCCTACAGAAGTTTTTCTGGATTTCTTCGTCAGAAGGGAGACCCTCGGAATTTGTCTCATATAGAAAATTTTCAAGAAAATCTTCAGGATCTTGTATACGCATCAAAACCATCAAAGGATCTTCCTCATATTGGACGTCTTCTGCATATCTTCGGTAAATAAAAATTTCCTCATGAATTTCTCACCTATAAAGGATTTTCGAGAGGTCTTTTACAGATCAACCTTCAAGAAGTTCTTTAGTTTTTTGTAAACTTCATAGAACTTCCGTACATCATCGGCCTTAAGAAGGTCCTCGAGAATTTTTTGGAAATATATGGGTTTTTTGAGAGACCTTCTAAAGATAAAACTTCAAGAAATGCTTTGCTTCAGGATGTCGAATTCACAGATTGCAAGCAATGCACTTTTAACAGCAGAACCTTCTAGAGATCTGAACCCACTTTCTGAAGATTTAAAAAAATCAAAGACATTCAAGAGAACCTTCTAGGCATCTGATATAGATAGAAGCCGCGTTCTACTGATCTAAAAAAAATTAAAGGCTTGCAAGAGACCTTCTTATAGAAGGTCCCTGTACATAGAAGTTCATCAATCGATTTTATGTTTCCTCTTCTGAAGGTCCTTAGGGATAGTTGGAGCTATTAAGAACATGTTCGAATAGAATTTTGGGCGGAATGGTAGGAAAGAGAAATACATTGTTTTTGAATTCATCGAATTGTGAGATAAAATGCCTTCCAATTGATCTATAGCAGATTTAATACCTACAGAAGTCCTGCCTCTTTGTATACACTCGACTAGAAAATCCTATATTTTTGACCTAGGACAGATAAGTAACCTTCTGAAGACCCTCTTGCAGACTCAAGCCCTTCTAAAGGCCTTCAAAAAAATCAAAAGATCTGAAAGAGACCTTCTGTTAGTATTAAGAACAACTTCTGTTGGTTTTGGTTTCCCAGAAAGTCCATTTAAAATTTTTTTTTCTTGAGGTCAAGGTTGAGGGATTCATCCTGTAACCGGTCCAGGGACTCAAAATACTGATATTTACCTTTTTTTATTTTTCTTAAATTCTCTCTAAACCGTCACTTAAAAGTGCCTAGGAGCTTTCAAAAGTTGTCGTTGTTGTTGTTGTTTTTCCTAAAAGCCATGGCCTTAAGCTTAGTTCAGGATAACTGGACGCCAAGGGGACAGCATCAGCATGGAGGGCAGAACATTAAAAAAGAAGTTGGCGGCTGCTGCTGCACATTTCATTGGTTTGTAAACAAAAAGGGCACATGCCAGGCGGAATGGCCGTTGCTTTAATACA
This sequence comes from Musca vetustissima, assembly GCF_032173495.1. NCBI lineage: Eukaryota > Metazoa > Arthropoda > Insecta > Diptera > Muscidae > Musca > Musca vetustissima. The sequence continues at coordinate 39,861 of NW_026882582.1, forward strand.
TATTTGTGTTGTTGTAATGCCATTGTTGTTGCACGTTGTTGTTGTACGGCTGCTTGTGTTTTGTGTGACTGGAATGAATTCAATGTAAAAATGTTTTATTGTTGTTGTTGCGGCTGTTGCTGTCGTTTTCGAGGAGCTTGACTGCCAAAGTGCTATCAATTTAATAGCATCTGTCCAGAATCCCCACAACAACAAACAGGCATGATCATGACGTTGGAAAAGAAGCAAAAGAAGAGGAAGCAGCAGATATGGTTGGCGACTGTTCTGTCGTTTTTTTTTTTTTTTTGCTTCGTTTTGAGAATGCGCGCATGCGCATTCAGCACAAACTCAGGTTCGCATAACAATGTTGTTTTTTTTTCTTTCCTAGCAATGATAAAAATGGAGAGGTTGAAGAGAAAAGGTTTCCCCCCTTTGGAGGAAGGGGGTTTGAAAAAAAATAGGAATTTGGGTTTTTTGTTGTTGTTCGAAGCTGCTCCTCCAAAGCAGAAGTGCCCAACAAGTCAAGAACAGACAATAACAATGTCCAATGAAGAAAAAAAAACAACAATGGCAACACTTACAAATATCTATAATAACAAACACGACAACAACACGGCTACAACAGCTGCAACAACAACAACATCGAGAGCAACAGGAGGCAACAAGGTTACAACAATTTCTAGTAGCTATTTTTAGCAGCAGCGGCAGCATCAGCAAAACATCAAGCTGTGTTCGTGTTCCTCTATTTTTGTGTGGCAGTTATTGCAATGCGACTTGCCTACAAAGGGAGGGGGACGAGGTGAGGGGAGCGACTGTCCAAAGGGAATGCTAGCATCTCAAAAATGTGATAAGCTTTGACCATTCGGCTGTGTAAAACAAGCAATGATCGGACTTATTTCTATTTGTACAGATCATTGTAGAGGCTATGTTTGAATGTCTAGTTTGGGGGTATGGTGCGGGAGTCTTAGAGGGATTATAAAAGTTTTTTTTTTCAAGAAGAAAAGATACGTAAATTGGGTGGAGGTGGAAAATAGTATATTTTTACGAGAACTGTGAGATCCGCAATCCCCTAACGGACCTAAAAATAGTGCTGTAGAGAGGTCTATAAACACCTTTTGAGGTCCTCTAAGGGGATTTTGCGGTTACTATGCTAGAAGATAGATTTTAGTGACGGGAAGCAAAAGATTAAAAATAAATGTTCCTCCAACAGGGCCTCTGTCCATAGAGGACTTCTAGAAAATCATGTATAGCAAGTTCTTGTCTGGTTTTCTGTCTATATGTGACCTCTTGAAGCTCAGCTAAAAGTGAAAGACCTTTCGAAGTTCTTGTGTACGTAAGAGAACCTCTGGAAGGTTTTTGTATCATTTGAAGAATGTCTTCCATTGAAGATTCCAGGAGACCTATTCTAAGGTAATCTATCAAAGAAAGGAAGGAAGGAGAAGAATTTTTGTCTCTAGAGACCCCACAGAAGATCTGCTGAAGGTAATTTTTCTGTACAAAACTATTGTCCATAGAGGGCCTGTCTGTGGAAGAACTCTGGGAATCCTCTGGCAAAGAATATGAGAAGATATTTTCTCGAAAATCTTCTTTCACATGAGGGTTCCTATTATGAAGAAAGGTAAAGAAAATCTATGTATAGAATAACTCGGTCCAATACATGTCCTTC
>NW_026882583.1:0-42283 GCF_032173495.1 Musca vetustissima
CTGTTATAGTTTTTTGCCCCTGCGACATGGTGGAAAGCTGGTATTCTAATGTTCCTATGTCTCTTTTATCAGAATAATGCATCATGAGACATTTTTTAATTTTGTTCCAATCAAGGGGTGTTCTATACGAATCTAAGGCTGTATCAGCTTCTCCTGTAATCTTAGTTCTAATGGTATGCAATATTGCATAATACTTGCTTGTCCCTTTGAGCTCTTTAAAAAGGTCTAGTACTCTTTCTACCGATTTTCTCCAAGACCCGAACTCACCTGCTTTTCCAGAAAAATCTCTAATAGTTTTTACTATATCAGGAATTTTGTCTAGTTCTTCAACTTTTACTATGCTTATTGGATGGTCGCAATCCTCATCCAGACTGTCACTACTTGCATCAAATTTTAGTATATCCGATACTATTGCCCTAATTTCCTCTTTTTGTGCCGTCGAAAACTTATTATTACTCATAGTTGGTGCTATATTCAGGGAGGCACTAAGCCTATCTGTCAATTCGTCTATAGATTTTCCTGGCATCATGTTTACTATTATTGTGGGAAATTTGGGAAAGGATTTTTTTTAAATACAGTAAAAATTTGTGTTGTCTATTTCTTGATTGAATTTAATCACTTACCATAAAAATTGCATTTTAGTATTTCAGCTAATATAATTTTTGTTTTTTAATAAGCTTTACAACTTTTATTTTTTATGAAAATTTTAATTACTTTTAGTTATAAATGTTCTGTTTTCAAAAAAATATTATTTAATGTATTCACAATAAGCATAAATTTTACTTTATCAATTTTAGATTTTTCTTTTAATTTATTATTTTTCTTTAAATTGATTTTGCAATTTTTATTTGCATTCTATTTTTTCTTATTTTAACAAATTATATTACTTTTATAATTTTTATTCTCAATTTGAATTTTTCACATTTCTTTTAATTTCTCTAATTTCTACTTTTTCAATTTTAATATTTTTTCATATTCTTTTATTCTTATAAATTTTATTTTCAATTTAATTCACATAACACATATTTCTTTTTATTTTTACTTATTTTTCTTTGTTTCTCAATTTAATTTTTGTTCTTTAAAACTCTAAATCCACTTAAATTTACAGCGCGGCCGCTGTCCTTTAGAGGACTCCCGTTTGAAATCTACTAGGGCGCTTCCTTTCCGCACTCTCTTTGGTTTGGACCTTTTATCCTTTTTGTTAACACCACGGGTTAACTAAGGATATTACGGGCAAGGTCCCTGCTCGGGCGCCAGTTAAAACTTTTTAAGTTATTTTTAATTTTTAAAAAAGACTTCGTGTTGAGAATCAACACGTCTTTATTTTATTGATTATAAATGGCAACTAAACTAAAATTAACAGTTTATGAACTTAAGCTAGCTTCGCTGCAAGTCTCTGCCAACTCCGCTCTCACAGCATTGTCGACACGTGCGCTGTGTCATCAGTTTTATTTTAGCAAACATCTTATTCCCATAATGTAACCTGATATCATTTATTATGGGAGCTATTTGCACTACTTGTTCACATGGCTGATCATATTATCATATTTAGCACAAAAATATTATGAATATGTTGCTCCTTAACTTATATATATATATATATATATGTATGGCTATATTTAAATCTGAACCGATTTTCTCCAATAGGGTTCGTCCCTGGGCCTAATAAGTGACTTGTGCCAAATTTCATTTAAATCGGATTATAAATGCGACCTGTACTTTGTTTACAATTTAACATCAACAGACGGACGGACGGACGGACTTAAATCGATTTAGAAAGTGATTCTATGCATGTCTGAATGACATAAATTTTATAAAAATTACGTTTTTTGGTAAATATAAAAATATATTTATAGACTCAGGATTTTCTTTTCAATTTCGATAGGTGGTTAATATCTTCCAAATGTTTTAAAACTGATTACAATATATATTTTATTGTTCAATGCAAATATATTTGGTGTTGCCATAATTTATTATCAAGTATATTTGGTTAAAATTAAATGGAATCTCATGTGATGATTTGTTTGTTGATTTAATTCTTTAACGCCATCTATAGGCAGATTTTCAATAAGCGAGCTGGCTATTTATCAGCTATTTGGAGATTACATCCTTTTATTATTATCTGCTTTTGTCAAAGATAGCAGGTTGTAGCTAATATGAGGTTTGGTGGATGGATAAAACATATTTCTCGGCCATTTTGTCGCCGTACCCTCCTAGCAATACAACCTCAGTGTACTTAAGGAATTTTCAAAGTTTTACACTGTAAGTTTTTTTTCTCATATAGATAATTTTTTTTCCAGTTCCAAATTTTTTTATTTGCATTCTAATTTTTTTAGAGTTTCGCGATAAACTAATTTTCTTTGTTATGAGAAATGACATCCTCATGAAATTATCTTTATTTCTTTCAATAAGAATACCCAAGTTTTGTTTTCTATTTGCTCTGGTGCCACCACGCAAAAAGCGGTAATGTCTTTATTTATAATCTCATTTAAATTGAGAGCTAAAATTATTTTTATATTTCTTTATAATAGGGTTGGCACCATCTACATACATACTTCCATTACACCAAACCTATAACTAGTAATTGCCTCCAACATTCAGAGCATTGCAAGGCAATAAAAATACCGGTTTTAGTTTCTGCTTTCAAGTTTGGGCACTTGCATGTATCATCTCAACCATTGGGTTTAATTGTCGTCTATACTTCTTCTTGAGAGTGCAAAAGAGGTGCCTGTGATAATCACATTCCGAAGGCATATTTGTTGAACAAATAAATTTAAAATCATCCAAAATATAAGAATATCAAAAGCTGCTGTGTGAATAAACTATATATACAAGTGATGATCTGCAACAATTACGGTATAATAATTTGACATGATGTCATATTCGACAGCAGTAATGGTTAAGGAATGTGCCGAAAACAACAACAAATTTGTACCTCGAGCTGCATAAAGAAGTTACAAGCCTAATCAGCTATAAAATTAAGTATAATCTGCATAATTTACATAGCAGTGTTAAAATTAATTGAGTCTTGATTAATTAAGTATGGTGACAAAAGAATTATAAACACTGAAAATCGATAAGTTCAGTGTCAAATAATTAACCTATGTGTTTAAACGAGGAATGCAGTTTCCAGCAGTATAATTAAAAATCCCATAATCTCATACTGAATATAAAGTGATTATCATTTTCTTCGAAAGTTTTATAATTCATTTGTCGAAGTTGGTAACCCTCATTAATGATTTGAAATATTTCTTTGTTTAGCATATATTTTTCTGTACCATAAGTCAACCAAATTCACAGAACACAAACCAGATACACAATCTACATTACATACAAATTTGTCTGTGATATACAGACATACAAGCAAAAGAAAGAAAGAGAAGAAAAAATACTGGGTTGTGTTCACGGCTATTTTGGTTGGATACATCTATCTATTAGTGATAAGCGTTTAAATTATAAGCGTGTTGCGGGTGCTATGTTGCGCACGTTTATCAACATTGTTGAGAAAGAGAACAACGAGTTAACACAAACAACATTTATCACTCTCTGTAACTCTGTAACTGGTATACATCTGATCTCTTCGAAAGGCCTTTCGTCGTGGGACTATGCATACGTAAACCGAGTAAGTGAGAACACACAAAACTCTCTTAAATATTCTGCTCTGTAAGTTTATATGTGAATTTGATTTTACTTTATTTGTTTTGATATTGTTCTCTATCCACATTGTTGATTCTGCCAATTGGTACTCTCGCATCATTTATATTTAAGTACATTGATTTAGATACAATAATGTGGGTAATCATTTTAGTATTACATTTCGATGTGACCCATATTTATCAAATTAATTTATCTTCTAAGCGATATATTTTGAACTATTTTTTTTTTCTACTAAATCACCTTGAATATTCTGTATCTTAAACATTTCATCTGAAATATGATCTTAGGATTAGTATGGTTAAATTTATATTATTTAATTAATAAATTAAGCATGTCTTTGTCAGAGTAAACCGCTTTGATGTTTGATTCCATGACATAGTTGGGTGAACAGATAGGTCAGAAGTAGGGTGTCACAGCAAACTTTTTATTCAGCAGGAAGAGAATTCATGTGATCAGGCAGGGTGGGCATGTCGGGCGAATCAAGATCTAGTCGACCCGAAATCTTATTAAGCCACAAAGAAATATTCCTCTGTACCTTCATTCTGTTAACTTTCTTTATTTTTTGTGAGCACGTTAATTAAAATAATTTGATGTACCCGAAGGAAGGCACGGAAGCTCTGAACCTACCCCTACGACGAGTAATAAGGCCGGAACCAGACGTGCTCTAGCTTCCTTATTGTACCTTTAACACCAGCCCCTTCAATCATAGTTCGTTATATGCTACATTATAAATTATTTTTGGCGCCCAACGTGGGGCCCGAACAACAAACAACAAATTTAACATATCATCTTTGAAATTGTGATCTCTTTGAGTACAGTTCAAATTTTTGTTCGGCTCCAAACAAACCTTATTTATTTTTATAACTTCAATTTATATTATTTCTTCGAGTTTTTTTCAAGAGTGTGGATTTTTAGAAGAATCTAATGTTTTGCATCATTTCTTTCTAACCGACTTTTGGTAAAATCTCCCTCTTATAATTTCTATCAAAACTTTATTGACTTTGTGTTTGTTTTAACTGTTTGGATCGCAGATTCTGGCATTTTATCAGCTGGTTCTGACCTCAGTATAGTGCAAAACTGTCAATGTTGTTTCCTATAAGTTTGGAAAATTGGAAGAAATGTATTCCTTTCCAACTTATGCACCTTTTTCTCTGTTCTATATTCTTATATTTCTTTGATGGCTTTTTCTGCTCAATATCTGTCAATACCTGTATGTTGTGGAATCAAACAAAACTGAATACATATTTTTATCTCTTTGGAAAAATTTAGTAGTTTTTGGAAAAATTTCTAATTAGTTCGCAAAATTGATAGTTTATAGAACAATTAGCATCGTATACTATTTTATTAAACATTTTTATAGATCAATTTTAATACATGGTACACATGGTAATACTTTGTTTTTTCGAAGGTTAATCAGGTTATATGAATTAAAGCACATTCCTTAAATAAATTTGAGTCGATTTTGTTAGATTCAAGAAATGATTGAATATTTTGTCGAAATATTTCTGTCAAAAGATTTACCTTTTTGCTAAAAAGACATATTGTCCGTTTTATGCTTTGGCTTGGTCAGTAATTTGCTAAGTTTTCTTCCAAGTATTGCATTTTTCCTATTTTGGGCTTGTTTTCACATTGCTACTTTTTGATTGTTCTCCACATTTAATTATTATGGCAACGAACGCTGGAGATACATCCCATACTTCTGCAAGTGAGCGACAAACGAGTTGCAATGCGTGTGGTGAGCTAATATCATCAAATGCCTTGTTGCAGAAAATCGCTTGTAACCATATTTTTCATAAATCCTGCTTAGACGTTTGTATAAAAACCAGACCGTTTTGTCCAATCTGCAACACACGGATTGCAACTGAGCCTCAGACCCCAGCCACTTCGCAGGTTAGGACCAGAGCTCAATCCAAGGTTACAAGTAATGCCACCACATCGGATAATGCTAGCACTTCTCAAACGGGTACCAATACTGGGAGTAGTGCTGCGAGTTCTAATACTATACCCGTGGATAAGATTCAGGAGTTTGTAGCGAATATAGTTTCTTCTCAGCTGTCATCATTTAGTGCTCAGATGACGCAATTAATTGAGACTAATATTGCAGCTAGTTTATCTAGGCTTATGCCACATAATTCCCCTCGGAATCTCCCTCAACAACCAGCATCATCTCCCCAGCAGATGCAGACTCTTCCTGCTGTGGAAGATCGCACTTTTAGGCAGCTATTTGGCATTGCTCCCAATTCGAACAATAATGCTTCCAACAGAGCGCCATTGAATAATGCAAATTCTGGCTTAAATATGTCTGGTTTTGGCACACATGCTTCTTCGGACCTTTTATCACGTCCTGATAAGGTCCTCCAAGTTATGTCTAACTGGAAAATCAAATTTAATGGAGGATTGAATGGGTTGTCTGTTGATAACTTCATTTACCGAGTTGAAGCACTAACTGGTCAGACGTTACAAGGTAATTTCGACTTGTTATGCAGCAACGCAAGTTCATTATTTGATGGGAAAGCAAACGACTGGTTTTGGCGGTACCATCGTTCTGTACAGTGCATCCGCTGGAATGACTTGTGTAGGGCTTTAAGAGACCAATACCAGGATTCAAGGACCGATATCGATATTCGTGAACTTGTCAGGGAAAGGAAACAAAGGCCAAACGAATCCTTTGATAGTTTCTATGAGTCAATTGTCGCCCTGACGGACCGCCTTCATACCCCGCTTTCGGATGATACGCTTGTTGAAATTCTTCGGAGGAACCTTCTCCCCGAAATTCAACACGAAATCCTCAACATAGAAATCAAATCCTTGCAATTTTTAAGGGACACCTGTAGACGTAGGGAGTTTTTTATGCAGGATATGAGACGTAGGCATGGTTTTGGCATTTCCAAACCAATTGCTATGGGGAAAAGAATTTCAGAACTGGATGTTGAAGAAGTTGAAATTGAAGACCAACAGCATGTGGTCCCAGATGAAATATCGGCGGTCAATTTAGTGTGCTGGAACTGTAAAAAAAGTGGGCACAGATACCAGGAATGCCTATTCGATCGAACCATATTTTGTTATGGTTGTGGTGCCCCAGACATCTACAAACCGAATTGTCAAAAATGCAATTCAAAAAACTTGAAAGCGAGTGCACAGAAAAGTGCAGCAAATCCGAACAGATCCATGGATCTGGAATAACCATAATGAGAAAACCACCGGCCCTTACAACTTGCTACAACCAACCTAATACAATTTCTAACGCCTCTACCTATTTTAACCCTGATTTGTCTAGTGATGCACCAGTCCAGTCTGAAAACCATTCTAGCGATACTCGAGTAGGACATTCCCATTTTAAACCGTTCCATATAAGATTGAAAGAGTACGAGTTAGCTAGGGAAAGAATTTTTAATCATACCCAAAGTAAACCGACCAGGTCTTCTAAACGAATGAGATATTTTTGGAAGAACGTTAAGGATATCAGAAGGAAACTTGTATGTTCCATTTTGGACAATCCTTCTGACATCAGACCCTATGCAGAGGTTGTTCTGTTTGGCGAAAAGATGTTAGGGCTTCTCGATACAGGTGCTTCCATTAGCTGCATTGGAGCGGATGCAGCTCAAAAATTCTTAGCTTCAAAAGTACCGTTCAAAAAGTTAGGCTCTACAGTCCGTACCGCTGATGGAAAATCTCAGGAGGTAGTTGGTTTAATTGAGACGACGATAACATTTAAAGATGGCGAAATGCCCATTGATATATTTATTATACCCAATCTAGACCGAAATCTTTTTCTTGGAATAGATTTTTGGGAAAAATTTAATTTGTTGCCACCCGAGTTTCGGCGTAATAATAATACTGTTTCCAATCGTGACATTTCTGAAATCTGTGAACAGATACCCCTTTCTGGCATTCAAAAACAAAGTCTAGACCAAGTCATAAATTTATTTCCCTCATATTCGAAGGAAGGACTGGGGCGAACAGATATAATTTGCCATACCATTGATACTGGTGAAGCGAAGCCAATCAAACAGCGCCATTTCCCCGTATCGCCCGCAATTGAAAAACTTATTTATGAAGAGTTAGACAGGATGATAGCCCTTGACGTTGTAGAGGAATCAAACAGTGCGTGGTCTTCGCCCGTTGTCCTGCATAGGAAACCGGGTAAGAATAGGTTATGTCTGGACAGCAGAAAATTAAACTCTGTCACGGTTGGGGATGCTTACCCACTTCCACAGATAGATGGCATTCTGAGTAGACTTCCGAAAGCTGAGTACATAACGAGTCTGGATCTAAAGGATGCCTTTTGGCAGATTCCCTTGGACCAGAAATCGCGAGAGAAAACGGCTTTTACCGTCCCTGGGAGACCCTTGTACCACTTCAAGGTCATGCCATTTGGGCTATGCAATGCCCCTCAGACCATGTCCCGTTTGATGGACAAAGTGGTACCAGCGGACCTCAGGGCGGAAGTATTCGTGTATCTCGACGATCTTCTGGTCATATCTGAATCTTTCGAAAGGCATCTGGAAGTTCTCAGACGAGTTGCCAGGAAGATTCGTGAATCTGGTCTCACGATCAATGTCGAAAAGAGCCACTTCTGTGTCCCGGAAGTGAGGTATTTGGGTCATATTGTGGGCAATGGTGTAATCCGCACCGACCCAGAAAAGGTATCCGCCATAACTGAGTTCCCATCACCTCGTTCTGTCAAGCAAGTACGCAGATTCTTGGGAATGACCGGTTGGTACCGGAAGTTTATTAGGGATTATGCGACAATTACTACGCCTATTACTGACTTGTTGCAAGGAAAGAAAAAATTTGTATGGACCGAAGAAGCCCAAAAGGCTTTTGAAGTTTTAAAGCTACATCTGAGTTCAGCCCCTGTTCTGCACAGCCCTAACTTTTCACAGCCGTTTTTCATACACTGTGATGCTAGCAGGACAGGTATAGGAAGCGTATTGGTACAGAAGAATGCGGAGGGTGAAGAGATTCCTATCGCCTTTATGTCGAGGAAACTCAACAAAGCCCAACGCAATTATTCAGTCACCGAACAAGAATGCTTAGCAGCAATGCTAAGTGTTAAAAAGTTCAGACCCTACGTCGAAGGACAGGAGTTCACGATAATCACTGACCATGCGTCATTGAAGTGGCTCATGTCCCAGACGGATCTGAGTACAAGGCTGGCTCGATGGGCTTTGAAACTGCAGGGATACAAATTCAACATTCAGCATAGGCGTGGTAGTTTGAACATTGTCCCTGATACTCTTTCAAGGGCCAACACGGAAGATTTATCTGCTATTTGTTCGTTATCGGATGTTGGCGATGACTGTGGCTTATTCGTGGACTTGAAATCTGTTCATTTTAAATCAAGTGAATACCTCCAACTTTTGGGCAAAATTGAGGCAAATCTTGAAAATATGCCAGATTTGAAAATTATCGATGGGTTTCTGTACCGACGAACCGAACACGCTACCGGTGATCAAATTCACGATGATCAGATTTGGAAGTTATGGATACCTCGTGAATTGGTACCTGATATTTTAAAGAAAGCCCATGACAATCCACTTTCGTCTCATGGTGGAATTAATAAAACTTTGGCTAGGATACGAAAATATTACTATTGGCCTAATTTGGTAGTCGATGTCAAGGACTATGTCAACGGTTGCGAAATATGTAAGTCCACCAAACACCCGAACAGGGTTCTCAGACCTCCTATGGGACGGACATCAGAAACTACCAGATTCTTCCAGAAACTCTATGTTGATTTTCTAGGGCCATATCCGAGATCGAAATCCGGCCATATTGGCATTTTTATCGTTTTAGATCATTATTCCAAGTTTCCATATTTGAAGCCAGTAAAAAAGTTTACAGCGGATGTTGTGGTGAACTATATGGAAAGTGAACTTTTTCATACCTTCGGAGTCCCGGAAACTATTGTTTCCGATAACGGATCACAATTCCGATCTAATGCATTTAACCAATTACTTAGGCGTTATGGGATACAACATGTTTACACTGCGGTACATGCTCCCCAATCAAACGCATCAGAAAGGGTAAACAGGTCAGTTTTAGCCGCGATAAAATCGTATGTGAAGCCTGACCAAAAGAATTGGGACGAGTTCCTTAGTAGTATATGTTGTTCTCTGCGATCTTCAGTCCATTCGGCCATTGGTACAAGTCCCTATTATCTGACCTTTGGTCAGAATATGATAACCAATGGAGCGACATATCCATTACTTAGACAGTTGGAAATGCTTGAAGACCGTGAGGTACGTTTCAACAGGAATGACTCGATGAGTATAATGGCAAAAAGGGCATCTGAACTCATGGACAAACAATTTAGTAGAAATGAAAGGTCATACAATTTGCGCTCTCGAGAAGTGTCATACAGTGTTGGACAGGAAGTTTATAGGCGTAATTTTAAACAAAGCAATTTCGAGCAGAACTATAATGCCAAATTGGCTCCTACTTTTTTGAAAGCTCGCATTAGAAGTAAAGTCGGAAAGGCATATTACGAACTTGAAGATCTCAAAGGGAATCTGGTCGGCACCTACCATGCCAAAGATATACGGCAGTAGAAACTATCATCTGTTTGCACTAATTCGATTTTGGCAAGCTTTATCAGCCTCGGTCATGCAATTGAATCCCCGGAGTCTGATTTTGGCAGGGGGGATGTACAATGGTGCTTGCCATAATTTATTTTATTGTTCAATGCAAGTATATTTGGTTAAAATTATCAAATGGAATCTCATGTGATGATTTGTTTGTTGATTTAATTCTTTAACGCCATCTATAGGCAGATTTTCAATAAGCGAGCTGGCTATTTATCAGCTATTTGGAGATTACATCCTTTTATTATTATCTGCTTTTGTCAAAGATAGCAGGTTGTAGCTAATATGAGGTTTGGTGGATGGATAAAACATATTTCTCGGCCATTTTGTCGCCGTACCCTCCTAGCAATACAACCTCAGTGTACTTAAGGAATTTTCAAAGTTTTACACTGTAAGTTTTTTTTCTCATATAGATAATTTTTTTTCCAGTTCCAAAATTTTTTATTTGCATTCTAATTTTTTTAGAGTTTCGCGATAAACTAATTTTCTTTGTTATGAGAAATGACATCCTCATGAAATTATCTTTATTTCTTTCAATAAGAATACCCAAGTTTTGTTTTCTATTTGCTCTGGTGCCACCACGCAAAAAGCGGTAATGTCTTTATTTATAATCTCATTTAAATTGAGAGCTAAAATTATTTTTATATTTCTTTATAATAGGGTTGGCACCATCTACATACATACTTCCATTACACCAAACCTATAACTAGTAATTGCCTCCAACATTCAGAGCATGGCAAGGCAATAAAAATACCGGTTTTAGTTTCTGCTTTCAAGTTTGGGCACTTGCATGTATCATCTCAACCATTGGGTTTAATTGTCGTCTATACTTCTTCTTGAGAGTGCAAAAGAGGTGCCTGTGATAATCACATTCCGAAGGCATATTTGTTGAACAAATAAATTTAAAATCATCCAAAATATAAGAATATCAAAAGCTGCTGTGTGAATAAACTATATATACAAGTGATGATCTGCAACAATTACGGTATAATAATTTGACATGATGTAATATTCGACAGCAGTAATGGTTAAGGAATGAGCCGAAAACAACAACAAATTTGTACCTCGAGCTGCATAAAGAAGTTACAAGCCTAATCAGCTATAAAATTAAGTATAATCTGCATAATTTACATAGTAGTGTTAAAATTAATTGAGTCTTGATTAATTAAGTATGGTGACAAAAGAATTATAAACCCGAGAAAATCGATAAGTTCAGTGTCAAATAATTAACCTATGTGTTTAAACGAGGAATACAGTTTCCAGCAGTATAATTAAAAATCCCATAATCTCATACTGAATATAAATTGATTATCATTTTCTTCGAAAGTTTTATAATTCATTTGTCGAAGTTGGTAACCCTCATTAATGATTTGAAATATTTCTTTGTTTAGCATATATTTTTCTGTACCATAAGTCAACCAAATTCACAGAACACAAACCAGATACACAATCTACATTACATACAAATTTGTCTGTGATATACAGACATACAAGCAAAAGAAAGAAATAGAAGAAAAAATACTGGGTTGTGTTCACGGCTATTTTGGTTGGATACATCTATCTATTAGTGATAAGCGTTTAAATTATAAGCGTGTTGCTGGTGCTATGTTGCGCACGTTTATCAACATTGTTGAGAAAGAGAACAACGAGTTAACACAATCAACAGTTATCACTCTCTGTAACTCTGTAACTGGTATACATCTGATCTCTTCGAAAGGCCTTTCGTCGTGGGACTATGCATACGTAAACCGAGTAAGTGAGAACACACAAAACTCTCTTAAATATTCTGCTCTGTAAGTTTATATGTGAATTTGATTTTACTTTATTTGTTTTGATATTGTTCTCTATCCACATTGTTGATTCTGCCAATTGGTACTCTCGCATCATTTACATTTAAGTACATTGATTTAGATACAATAATGTGGGTAATCATTTTAGTATTACATTTCGATGTGACCCATATTTATCAAATTAATTTATCTTCTAAGCGATATATTTTGAACTATTTTTTTTTTCTACTAAATCACCTTGAATATTCTGTATCTTAAACATTTCATCTGAAATATGATCTTAGGATTAGTATGGTTAAATTTATATTATTTAATTAATAAATTAAGCATGTCTTTGTCAGAGTAAACCGCTTTGATGTTTGATTCCATGACATAGTTGGGTGAACAGATAGGTCAGAAGTAGGGTGTCACAGCAAACTTTTTATTCAGCAGGAAGATGATTCATGTGATCAGGCAGGGTGGGCATGTCGGGCGAATCAAGATCTAGTCGACCCGAAATCTTATTAAGCCACAAAGAAATATTCCTCTGTACCTTCATTCTGTTAACTTTCTTTATTTTTTGTGAGCACGTTAATTAAAATAATTTGATGTACCCGAAGGAAGGCACGGAAGCTCTGAACCTACCCCTACGACGAGTAATAAGGCCGGAACCAGACGTGCTCTAGCTTCCTTATTGTACCTTTAACACCAGCCCCTTCAATCATAGTTCGTTATATGCTACAGAAGAAATATGGTTACAAAGATAACCATAGGTCTGTATCGTTTTCTATAATTATGTTTCCAGCCAAGATGGTGGGAAAATGCGGATAAAATATTCAACAGACAGACGCATGGCATAACATTTTGTTCGGATCATGAATATGTATCCTTGTGGGGTCTCCGACGAATATTTCGAGGGGTTACTAGATAGCATAACAAATTTAATATAGTCGAGGTCATAGACATGTAATATAAGGGCCTACTCCGAAACTTTGGCCAATATTGGGTATATATTGATTATACTTTATACGGATCTCCAAAATTCCTCAAAATACTGGAAATCTGGGTTATCGTTATATGATTGAATCGATATTGACCTTAAGAATAATTTGTTAAGAAGATTTCTTTGTTTATAAGAAATTGCAGTCATTTCGGTCCAAAATCGTGTCTAGAATCAATAAAAATAGGGAACGTTTGGCTGTACTATTTATAGAGTAAAACATGGATGAAATTTCGAACAAGACCATTCTCAAACAAGACCTGCAGATAAAACCAACCCATGTCCTAAATGTTGGCAACCTATTTCGAATCGTTTAGAGGCGAGCGTAATTACAACATAGATGCATAAGGACATGTTTATATCTACATAGAACTTTATGCTAATTTTAAATATATATTCTTCTAGGGTAGGATATCGTCTAGTAAACCCAAGTATCGTCGAACTATTTCAATTTCATTCTTCTTTTTTTTTTTTTGGTGACAACTAACAAAAAAATACATATCTATATTTGTAGCTATTACTCACCGACTAGTTAGTCGAACTTTGTTGTAATAACAAAATTCTTTGCTCTATTCAGTCCTTTCGAGCCCGGAGAGGCAAAATTGCTCAAACAAACAACAAAGACATCCACTTTTAACGTGTGATAGTAGCTGTTGTTGTCGTGTCAGCTTAAAACAATGTCTACGTTTTGGCGGAGCTTAAAAGAAAACATACAACATGTCAATTTAAATTTAAGAAGTTATGTAGCAAACACCTACCCCCGCATAGATACACTGAATCACATTCCCATAGTTGCTAGATAAATTTAACAGTATTTGGTTCAATGTGATAAAGGACATAATATGTCTCGAAACGTAGCATCCTAAGGAACATTTTTTTGTTTTTGCTTTTCGTTACTTGTGGCGATAGAGGTGGCAGTGGTAGTTGGTTTTGGTAGCAAGCTGTGAATGTGAAAATAAACAAATCTTCTTTTTTAACTACCGCTGCGACTACTGCACTACTACTAGTCGAACACAAACATTTGAATGTGTTTGGATGTTTGTATTAGCACTAGTATATTTGTATTAGCACGACTACACAAATTTGAATATAAATTAGTAGGTTTACAGCATACTAAATAGATAGATATGTAGCTGAGACCACAGGAGGTGGCGTCTAGACAGTGTTACCAATTTTGAGCATCATATTTTAATGACATGCTTGCTTCCAGGTGTACAAAGTTTGCATAAAAATTAGCGAGAATATGTCACTGACATTCGAATTTTACATCAAGATAACGCCCCTGTTCACGAATTTTTGCTCGTGCTTGAAAATGTGTGCAAATCGAATGACGTACACGTCTTATCCAGACCTGTATATTTTTTCGTGTCGTGCCCAACATAAACTACCTCCACCACAGGTACTTAAGTTTTAATCCTAAATCGAACTACACTACAGCGAACACGTGGAACTATCCATCGAATACATTTGGGAAAGGTGGCTAAAACTCCGATATAATCAAAAATGATTGGGATATTAAACATAAGTGAACGTAGAACTACTCACTGAGAACCAAAAATTTTTTTTCTGATGAATAAATAAAAATTGAGTGATTTAATTCTTAAACGTTATAGAATTTGAATGACCAGGATTAAAAAACAAATCATCATATTGTTTTACTATGCATACACTTTTTTTCAAATTTCACTTTATTAACGTGTTAAAAATGTCCAATAATCCTGAACATACTGTAAATTGGAGGATGACCGTAATATAGGGGCCGCACTGAAACGAGGATCAATGTTAATTACTTTTGGTAAATATAAGAGCTACCGTAAAAAGTGGACCAATATTACCCATTTTTGATAGGGAGATTCTCGGCCCATTAAAATTCAAAAAAAAAAAAAAAATACAGCAAAATTGGTTAAAAGACTTGTCCATAATCGATTGTATCGGTTTTTGTGGGCTTCAGTGAAAAGTGGTTCAATATTGATAATTTTTGATACCGACATTAAATACCTAATGAGAACCCAAAATATCAAATAACAGCCAATTTGGCTCAAAACAAGTTCAAAATAGAGAAAATTTGGAGGTACCGTTATATGGGGGATATGCCTACACGTCGACTGATATAGCTCTGACACTTCTGTGCAAATTTTTGGACAGTTAGCTCAGTTTCTGGCCAGATCGTCTTAAAATTTTACACTGATCAAGAATATAAATACTTAATGGTGTCAGAAAGGATTATTTTGAAAAAAAAACAAACATACAACTATGGAGGGTGTAAAAATGGGTAAAAATATGCTGAAGCCAACAATTGTTTTGTCTTTTACTAATTTATGACTAAAATACACCATTTACAGACTTGTGCTCAACGACTGATTTGAATATATTGGCAATATAGTTCTAATGTATGATTTTTCGATATTTCCACCACATTCAACTAAGCTGTATGCTGACATTTTGAAGCCGAAATTTCCCTGTTTTCGGACGAGCTAGTTGAAGCCATAAACTTATTATAGGATCGTAGGACTCGTGATTTCACTTCGATTGGTGTATATCTCAAGAACATTTTTATAAAAAACCTATTTATTGGGTTGAACCCCGTGCTGAATCTACTGAGACCAGCCGTGTTCAAATCCGCCCAATAAAACTGCGGTCAAAAGTACTTTGAAAAATAGAAACATCTGCAAATACATTCCGGGTGTATAATCGTTTTATTTGGTATATAAACATTTATAAGCCATATTCCTGAGTAAATGCATCATAAAATATAGCGATACGTGAACAATCTTATCCAAAATAGGTTGGGGAGGCATATACACGGTTCTTGATGGATATGAGCATATGAGATTTAAAAGCTTTCAAAATATTCACCCTTTATAGGGGAGGAGCTAGAAGGAGTGATAAGTCCCATCTTCCAACATAATACAGGTATAGTTAAAATATTAGGGTGTCAAAGTTTAGTTCAAATCCGATGGTCTGTTCCCAATTAATTTTCAGCAAAATTTAGATCATTTTGTGGGGGAGGTACCAGAAGGAGTGAACCGATATTCCCCATATTCGAAATAGATTTAAGTTTGAAAGAAATATTACGATGTGTACAGCTTGGACCAAATCGGACATTCCGTTCGCATTATATTAGATTTATGAATATGAATATGTTGACACATTGTGTGAGAGGTACCAGAGGACCGATATGATTGGTAAAAATATTGCGTTGTGTAAAGTTTGGATGAAATTGGCTATTGCGTTCGCTTCATATAAGATTTACAAGTTTTCGAAATATTGACCCTTTGTAGGGGAGATACTAACAACATTATACAGGATTCGATAAAATATTAGGTCTTGCAGAGTTTAGTTGAAATCGGATAGTCAGTTCGCATTATATATTACATAATTAATTTTCATCAAAATGTTTACCATTTTGTGGGGTAGCTTGATTTAAGTATGGAAGAAATTTTACGATGTGCAAAGTTTGAAGGAAATCGGTTACTCCCTTCGAGAGTTATCTTGCACATCAGCCAGCCTCACAGACACGCAGACGGACGGGCGGATATTTGTAAATGAGTCCAATTTGTCTGAAACGGATTTGTTCCAAAGAACCATGGAGTATAAAATCAATATTTCGATGAGGCATATTTCTGCCGTTGCAAAGTATATATACCCTTATTAGCCGTAAGGCTGAGGTTATAATAAAAAAATTTTTTCTTAATCTATGCATAAAAATTATAGATATACTCTCAAAAAGTCGAGTACTCAAATATATTTAGAAATCAGAATTGCAGTTTCACTAAACAAATTAGTAATTTTGCAAAAATGTATGTAATTTTTATACCCTTCACCACACTGTATATTTGTAACAGGCAAAAGGAAACGAGATAGACACATGGTTCCTTTTGAGAATATGCATAGAATCACTTTCTAAGTCGATTTATGCATGTCCGTCCGTCCATGTATTTTCGTTAACAAAGTATAGGTCGCATTCATGCATGAATGCGTGATCATGATCCGAATTGGATGAAATTTGGCATAGGTCACTTATTCGACCCAAGGACGAACCCTATTGAAATTGGAAAAAATCGGTTCAGATTTAGATATAGCTCCCATATATATATATATATATATATATATATATATATATATAACCGATTTAACGTAAACGGTCCCTATATATCTTTCGATTTGCACGGAATTTGGTACAGCCAAATCATTTAGGTCTAGAATGATGTCTGCCCAGTTTCGTGAAAATCGGTCCAGATTTAGATATAGCTCCCATATATAGTTTCGTCCGATTTCATGTAAATGGTGCACCAAAGCCCCTATATATTTCGATTTGCACCAAATTGGGCATAACGTACTGAATTGGGCCTAGAATTATATCTGCCAAGTTTCGTGAAAATCGGTCCAGATTTAGATATAGCTCCCACATATAGTTTCGTCCGATTTCATGTAAACGGTGCACCAAAATCCCTATATATCCCGCAGGGCCCCCACTGGCTACGTCGGTGCTTACGAATAACTTTATATTTTACTGTCGCAAATTCTGATGTAATGATCATAATATAGGGATATATTAACCAGTAAGGAAAGTAGTAAAGACTTACGGAGCCGACTGTATGATACCCTTCACCACTTTTGGTATATTCAACAGATATATCCTAATAGACGTCGCATAATAGACGTCGCAAGGACCATTAGCATGATATTAGATTAACTAAAATATGTGATCTTTATCTAAATGTGGACAGACTTAAATCAATCCATAAATATGTCATTCTGCAATCTACACTAAATCGATATTCTTGATCACAATAAAATTCTATATATTGATTACGTACGTTGTGCACAATTTCGTATCAATCCAATTTCAATCCAATCCAGGTTTCGTCTTTATTGTCGTTGTAGCGTATTTCGTAAACGCTCTGTCACACGAATTTCTGGACTATGTCGTCTTTGATGATGTAACACGGTGTTCCTTCTTTGTTCTTCTTCGTAATATTTTGGATTCCGACGTCTATCTCAATGCTACACAGCATTCCTTTGTGGTTCATCTTCATCTTCATGATATATGAGGTCCTGGCATCTAATAGCATGTTCGGTGGTGTTTCCAAGCTTTTCCTGATCATGATAAAATGGATCCTGTCGTCTATGGGAATATTCCACTGTATTTCCTATTTGTTCCTCCTAGTGATACAGTGGATACTGGCGCCTAATAGCATGTTCGATTGTGTTCCTAATCTGTTCCTGATCATATTGTCAGTTGGTGTTGAGATTGCGATACAGTATCCCTTTTTTGTTACTCTCTGCAGTACCACTCATTTTGACGTTTTCTTGCATTTTCGGTAGTATTCCTAAGTTGCTCCCGATCTTGGTATATGGGATTCTGGCGTCGTTGGGAGTGTGTACATCTCATTCTGACATCCACGTGCATTTTCGGTAGTTCAGCGATGCTGACTAATAGATTATTTGGAACTAATAGATTATTTTAAATACTGCAATGTGGCAACACTGTACACATTACTATATATGTACTGTCTGCCTGTGTTGGCAAAGTCAAATACCGATTTATATACAGACAAACAAACACACACATCCATTACAATCATTACACCTAGACGCTATAACACATTTACACTTAAGTTGAGGCATAAAGAATTGCTTCGAGTCACCATGGATACCTTTTTTTGGAAGATAGAATTTTTGGTGGCTCAAAGAACGAATTCTCTTCGTTGACTGCCTTATAGCTGCATATTTGGTTAGATAAAATGGAGGGTGGTATGTTATGGAGGCAGATAGATATACTGAGGAGTAGTTAAGCAGATAAAAAATTTATTAAGAAAATGGTTACACGGTGAAAAAAGGCTCGGTCGAAGTCATGTAGACATTTTTCATACTCTCTATCTAAAGGTGGAGTGGATATTAAATTTGACATTCGGCTCTAGTTTTCATCAGAATAACATTCCATGTCCATTTATCCTTATCCGTATGATTGTTAAATTCACAATGGGGCTGGTAATATTTATAATAGATAGATACAACTCCTAGGATGTTTGAGATATTTCAGTCATGATTTCGTAGCATTCCGGGTTCACGTAGACTGACCTACATCTTTGCAGAAGGTGTAGATAATATCCTTCTATAGAAATAAACATTCTCCTTCGAAAACATGGGAACGATTTTAGACGCATATTTTCAACGAAGTGGCTGTAATTTGGTATTCTGGGCTAGCGTTGACGTCACTAGCCTAGTTTTTAAATCTGAGTATCTGTGAATTGGGTATTTAATATTTTGCCCAGTCCGAATTTAATGAAATATTATATTTGTCCATACATTAAATGGTGTTCTCAGAAAGATTCAATATTTTTATAGCCTTCACGACACTGTAGTAGAGGGTATTATGACTTTGTGCATATGTTTGTAACAGGCAAAAATAATCGAGATAGATCCATGGTTCCTTTTGAGAATATGCATAGATCACTTTCTGAGTAGATTTATGCATGTCCGCCTGTCCGTCCGTCCATGTATTTTTGTTAACAAAGTACAGGTCGCATTTATGATCCGATTTGGATGAAATTTGGCACAGGTCACTTAATTGGCCCAAGGACGAACCCTATTGAAATTCGGAAAAATCGGTTCAGATTTAGATTTAGCTCCCATATATATTTTCGTCCGATATAAGGTAAATGGTGTACCAATGTCCCTATATATCTTTCGATTTGTACGAAATTTGGCATAGCATAATGAATTAGGTCTATAATGGTGTGTATTAAGTTTCGTGAAAATCGGTTCAGATTTAGATATAGCTCCCATATATATCTTCCTCCGATTTAAGGTAAATGGTGTACCAAAGTCCCTATATATCTTTTGAATTGCCCGAAATTTTGCATAGCGAAATGGATTAGGTCTAGAATGATGTGTGTTAAGTTTCGTGGAAATCGGTATAGATTTAGATATAGCTCCCATATATATTTTCGTCCGATTTCAGGTAAATGGTGTACCAAACTCCCTATATATCTTTCGATCTGCACGAAATTTGGCTTGTCGTAATGAATTAGGTCTAGAATCATGTGTGTTAAGTTTCCTGAAAATCGGTTCAGATTTAGATATAGCTCCCATATATATCTTCGTCCGATTAAAGGTAAATGGAGTACCAATGTCTCTATATATCTTTCGATTTGTACGATTTAGATTTACATATAGCTCCTATATAAATTTTCGTCCGATTTAATGTAAATGGTGTACCAATGTCCCTATACATATTTCGATTTTCACAAAATTTTGCATAGTGTACTGAAATGAGTCTGGAGTGATGTGTGTAAAGTTTCCTGAAAGTCGGTTCTGATTTATATATTGCTCCTATATATTTTTCTTCCAATTTTATGTAAATTGTGCACTAAAGACCCAACGTTTTTCCGATTGCCACACAATTTTGTACAATAAACTGTAGTTAATATAAGTTAATCTCTGCCATTCTCATTGAAATCTGTTCAGATTTTGATATAGCTTCTACATATATATTTTCGTCCGATTTTACACAAAATTGACACAAATTTTGCACAACGTACTAAAGTTTTGAAATGTGGAAAGTTTTCAAATCGGTTCAGATTTGGATAGAGCTTCTATATATATTTTCTCCAGATTTTAGGTAATTTTGTACCATTGTAAGAAGCAACCCTATATCTGAACAAATGAAAAATTTAGTATATGTTGCAGAATACGACGTCTGTTAGCATACATCATCATATAGTCGGCCCGCCCGACTTTACTACTTTCCTTACTGGGTTTGGGTTAGGAAAATGTTACAAATTGACTTTGTGACGAAGAAAAATCGTTACACTCATTTTTGCCCACACAATGTATCTTCTTATACTTTTTAATAAATAAAGCTTATTCGGAAAACCCATCACTCTCCTTTTTCTCGGTTAAAATAAACCAACAAAATACAAGGGGTTATCGTTATTCTCTCAAATCATCATAGTCACTTGTTTTGGCGATCACAGGCAATGTTGTTGTAAAAAGTAGACTTCCTATAAGGGTGATCAACGAGTGAAAAGAACAATCAGTATCAGACCACGAAAGAATACCCACCCAAAACAGGATAGTTACACATAAAAAAATTCTTATAGCCGTCCTAGGGTACTTATCCAGGTCCCGATTCCCAAAGAAATCCTTCCATATCCTTGCTTTGTAGAATTCTTGCTTTAGTACTTATATAGGTCTCTTGCAGTAGAATCATTGCGTATTCTTGCCTAAGTAGAATCCTCTCGTATCCTTGCTCGAGTACTTATTAATTTCCCCAATAGCCCTTCGTATTTGGAAAATTCGAATCCAAGCTATTGCGAGAGTACTTGCGCAGGTCTCTGACACCCACTAATTGCCTTCATCTCTTCAGCTCGTCTATGAAAGGCTCCCTTCAGCTCGTCTATGAAAGATTTCCTTCAGCTCGTCTATGAAAGACTCCCTTCAGTTCGTCTATAAATTCTCCCTTCAGCTCGTCTATGAAAGACTCCCTTAAGCTCGTCTATGAACGACTCCCTTCAGCTCGTCTATGAAAGACTCCCTTCAGGTCGTCTATGAAAGATTTCCTTCAGCTCGTCTATGAAAGACTCCCTTCAGTTCGTCTATAAATTCTCCCTTCAGCTCGTCTATGAAAGACTCCCTTCAGGTCGTCTATGAAAGACTCCCTTCAGGTCGTCTATGAAAGACTCCCTTCAGGTCGTCTATGAAAGACTCCCCTCAGGTCGTCTATGAAAGACTCCCTTCAGGTCGTCTATGAAACACTCCCTTCAGGTCGTCTATGAAACACTCCCCTCAGGTCGTCTATGAAAGACTCCCTTCAGGTCGTCTATGAAACACTCCCTTCAGGTCGTCTATAGAGACTCCATTCAGGTCGTCTATAGAGACTCCATTCAGCTCGTCTATAGAGACTCCATTCAGCTCGTCTATAGAGACTCCATTCAGCTCGTCTATAGAGACTCGCTTCAGCTCGTCTATAGAGACTCGCTTCAGCTCGTCTATAGAGACTCGCTTCAGCTCGTCTATAGAGACTCGCTTCAGCTCGTCTATAGAGACTCGCTTCAGCTCGTCTATAGAGACTCGCTTCAGCTCGTCTATAGAGACTCGCTTCAGCTCGTCTATAGAGACTCGCTTCAGCTCGTCTATAGAGACTCGCTTCAGCTCGTCTATAGAGACTCGCTTCAGCTCGTCTATAGAGACTCGCTTCAGCTCGTCTATAGAGACTCGCTTCAGCTCGTCTATAGAGACTCGCTTCAGCTCGTCTATAGAGACTCGCTTCAGCTCGTCTATAGAGACTCGCTTCAGCTCGTCTATAGAGACTCGCTTCAGCTCGTCTATAGAGACTCGCTTCAGCTCGTCTATAGAGACTCGCTTCAGCTCGTCTATAGAGACTCGCTTCAGCTCGTCTATAGAGACTCGCTTCAGCTCGTCTATAGAGACTCGCTTCAGCTCGTCTATAGAGACTCGCTTCAGCTCGTCTATAGAGACTCGCTTCAGCTCGTCTATAGAGACTCGCTTCAGCTCGTCTATAGAGACTCGCTTCAGCTCGTCTATAGAGACTCGCTTCAGCTCGTCTATAGAGACTCGCTTCAGCTCGTCTATAAAGACTCCCTTCAGCTTCAGCTCCATTCAGCTCGTCTATAAAGACTCCCTTTAGCTCGTTTGAGAAAGATTGCCTTCAGCTTGTCCATAAAGACCCCATGGAGCTTGTCTATAAAAACTCCCTTCAGCTCCTCTTTAAAGACTCTCTCAGGGAAGACTTCCTTTTGGCCCGACAAATATTCCCTTATTACCATACCTCCCTCCTCTATCCACCATTGCAACATATATTGGACTTTGAGATTTTGCAACGGCATCGTTTGACAGTCTGGTTTGCCACAGGATAAAAATAGCTGAGTAGAAGTGGAAGTGTGACTGCATCAATACCCATTGGCCCAAAACTGTATAAATTTCTTTATCAAATGCTAAGAGAGTCTGATGTCAGCCAGGGTGAATTGCATCCATGCAATTTCTTATGTATATATATGTGTGTGTGTTATGTTGGTGTGTGCACCCGTTAATTCCCTAACAATTTGAAGTCAATGTTGTCATGGCAAATTGTTGTCGCTGAGGTTAAAACTGTGTGGTTCCTACTGTTAACGCCTTGTGATATCAGGAAATAACCAAAAATCTCTACATTTACTGTTACAAATTTTCTAACGCTTTTCCGTTGGTTATAACACGCCGTGTTAGAAGTTTCGTTGATTTTTGTATTCGTTGTTCTAACACACATATAAGCAAAGTTTTATCTCTTGGCGCGCAGCAACTTTGTTAGAAAGTAAAATGTTACAGGTGTAAGTTCGTCGCTTTCTTATTGTTTTGAAAGTTTAATAGCTTCCTTATTTTGCGGTATTAAGATTTTTTCATAAAGCTGGGAAACATGTTTTCTTGTAATTGTGTCAAGGAATTTGAGAAAATTTTTGGAAACAAAATTTGCTTTAAGGCGCGAAATGTGGTGGCAGAGTTTTAACTTTATATACATTTAAATGTTATTAAATATATTTAAATTTTGTTCCTTCTTTCTATCCAACCTTTATTTTTTTGTAATTAAATAAAATTCCCAAACAAGAATTTTAATCGATTTAAATATACCTGTCCACCCGAGCGTATGATTGATAATAATACCTTTTTGGCCACAATGTATTACTTATCGAATTATCTTCTTTAGCTATAAAATTCCACATAAAGAAGAGATTTCCTTTTGACACATTGTCACTGGCCATCACATCAGATGCCACACACACCATCATCTCATACTATCCATTTCCGCCCTATTCCCCTCACTTTAATTTCATTATAATCGACTTGTGCATTGTCAAGTGTATTTCGTGTCTATATGTCATCCACATTTCATTTGTCCACATTCACGTCTACATTCATATACGTATGATTAACATGAAATTTCATTTAATTTGTTGCTGTGAAACCTAACGGATACATTAACCGCCACACATATTGGCCTCCCGTTAAAGTGGCACTATTGATAAAGACCAACCGCCAATGAATTGCTATAAAAGCACACAATTAACTACATTACAACGAACGGACCAGGACCAGGTGGTTGGGGAAATGGTAGACTTCGTCAACAACAAACAATGAAACAACAACAGCAATTAAATGGCATTTAAAAAATACATTAACAATATTATTAACAATAAATTAATTATAAAACAAGTAAAAAAGCGTTTTTTGTGTAGAGAAGTCGACCACATGGCACACTACATTACTACGTTATACGTCTAAGATTTTAGGCGTTAACTCCATTATTAATTGTAAACACTATACAGGCCACAGTTATGAACCAATCTTCACGCAATTTTGCATGTAGAATAGGTTCTGGCCTATGGAGACCCCTTTTTTTGGAAAAGATCGGTTAATTTTACGGTATGAAGTGGACAACAACTTTATTTTTGTCCGATTTTCTGGTCGCTAAAGAGATCGCAAATATTGCCCGAATATAGCGATTTTTTACATGACGAAGGGGATCGGTCCAAAGAATAATCATGCCTGTTTTGATGAATATCGGTCAAATGGACCCTGACTTTTGTGTGAAAAATTACAAAATTTGTATTTTATAGCGTATTATTTCTCGGATATAGACCCGAGAAGTTGTGTAGGGTATCATATGGTCGGCCCGTCCGCTCACTGGTTTTAAATGTGCTTATAGACTATGTTTTTAATCGGAATATGTTATTGTAGTTTACAAAAATATATTCCGATCCGTCAGTCTCTTACTGCCACAATACTCATGTGTGTATTTCTGCTATCTGTACACTATGATTAATTTCAAAACCCGTGCAAATCGATGTGGCAAATTTAATATGACTTTTCTTCGTTTACTGTGATGCATATACAAATGGATATGGGAATTAATATCGAAGCAATAAATATGTAACAGAATAAATTGCACCGAATAATAAAACCAAATATTTCTTTTGGGGGCTTTAAGAACGTAATGTGATTAAAACCGAAAAAAAACTGAGTACTTACCTACATTTGATTATGGTAAACTTTTGTTCAAAAAAGTTTTTAAAACTAAATTAAAATTTACATTAATATTAATACGGGGTTTTCACATGTATAACAAATTATAAACTGTAATTAATGTCTACATGTGTTGGAAACTGAATTCGTAAACTCGTGTCTATAATTTTATGAATTGTTAGGGTGGAATTTGGCGGCAGTGGAAACTAATTTTCTAGTTCAGACATGTATTATTATTTTTTAATTAAAAAAAAAAATACATCAGTAAATATTTTCAAATCACATTGATTCATCTTTAATTTTTTATACCCTTCACCACGCTGTGGTACAGGGTATTATGTCTTTGTGCATATGTTTGTAACAGACAAAAATTAATGAGATAGACAAATGGTTCCTTTTGAAAATATGCATAGAATCACTTTCTAAGTACGAACCCTATTGAAATTGGAAAAAATCGCTTCAGATTTAGATATAGCTCCCATATATAGTTTCGACGATTTTTGGTAAATGGTACACCAAAGTCCCTGAAAATCTTTCGATTTGTACAAGTTTTGGCATAGCGTACTGAATTATGTCCAGAATGATGTGTGCCAAGTTTCGAGAAAATCGGATCAGATTTAGATATAGCTCCCATATATAGTTTCGTCCGATTTCATGTAAATAGTGCACCAAAGTCCCTATATATCTTCTTATTTGCACGAAATTTGGGATGACGTATTGAATTGAGCGTAGTTTCATGAAAATCGGTTCAGATCTAGATATATATTTTTTCGTCCGATTTAATTTAAATAATATGCCAAAGTTCTTATGTTGCATAACGTATTGAATTTAGTCCAGCATTTTGTGTGCCAAGTTTCGTAAAAATCGGTTGAGATTTAGATATAGCTGATATGAAGTAATTGACGCACCAAGAAACCAATATATGGCTGATAGGAACTAAACGTACCGAAATTAGTATAACTTTACTTGTGACAAGTTTCGTTAAAATCGTTTCATATTTGGGTATAGCTTCCATATATATTTTCGTCCAATTTTAAGTTAATTGTACATCAAACTCCTCATGTTTGTCAGATTGACATCAAATTTTGCACAACGTACAAAATTGAGCATAGAATTATGTAGTTGAGTTTTCTAGAAGTACAGACATAGCCCAACGGATGACCTATTTATATTTGTTTCAAGTCGATTTACATACCTTTGTAACTAACAAATGACATGTTTATGGATAGATCTAGTCCGATTCACATTTAGATAAATATCACATATTTTATTTCATCCAATTTCATGTTAATAGTCCTGTTTTATATACCCATAGTGGTGAAGGGTATCATATAGTCGGCCCCGTCCGACTTTACTTCTTTCCTTACTGGTTTTGTATCGTATTTATATCCTACAAAACAATGTTGTCAGGGCATTTAATTTTTGCGGGCCTCAAGAGGTTGTAACTTTACATACTTAGCTGGCTTGTTACAAAAAAGTTATTCCACAAACCGAGCTTAAAAATATTTCCAAGCGCGTCTTTTTTTGTGCGCATCTCCTCCATTTTGAAGACCATGTTCCGAGATGTTGTATTCTACTTGGTCTTTCCATCTAATTCGTGGCCTTCCCCTTCTGCGTGAACCATCAGTAGGCTGGCTTTTATATGCCTCTTGAGCTGGGGCATTCTCATTCATTCGTTTAACATGACATAGCCACCGTAGTCGCTGCAGCTCAATAGACTGACTATGTCGATGTCCGCATATAAATTGTAAAGCCCGTGGTTCATTCGACGCCGATATTCACCGTCCACGTAGATCGGCCCGTATATCTTTCGACGCTTTTTTTTCTCTCAAACTACCCAAACGCTGTTTCATCTGCTGGCGCAAGTGCCCATGCTTCAGATCCATACAACAGCATGGGTAGTATCAGCGTCTTGTAAAGTGTGAGTTTGGTCTGGCGGGAGGTGGCATTGTTTCTAAACTGCTTACTTGGACAATAATATCATCTGTTGGCCAATACTATCCTTCTCCGAATTTAAAAACTGACGTCATTAGTTTTATTTATGGCACTACCAAGGAATATAAAATCGTTAACTACCTCGAAGCTGTAGTTCTGAAGTTTCACAGTTGATCCGAGTCAACTGGACGTCTTGTACGTTGATATAATCAGCTTGGTCTTCTCGCTGTTTACTGCCAGACCCATTTTGGCAGACTTCTTTTCAATTTGTTCACTTTTGCGTATCTTATGACCTTTTCCAGCAGGATGTTAAAAGGATCACAAGACAAACTGTAACCATGTCTGAATCCTCGTTCAGTATTGAAGGGCTCCGATAGGTCCTTTCCGACGTTAACTGCTGACCTTGTGCCATTTAAAGTTATCCTGCATAGCCGTATTAATTTTACAGGAATGCCGAACGCAGGCATGGCTTTAAACATCTCTGAACGGATAGGTTGAATACATCTACATGTTTTTCGCGGGTCTTTTCCAGGATTTGGCGCAGAGAGAAAATCTGGTCAATGGATTTGCCAGGTCTGAAGCCGCATTGGTATGGTCCAATAATGTCATTGACCATTGGCTTCAATCGTTCAAACAGCACACTGGATAACACTTTATATGCGATGGGAAGAAGACTAATTCTTCTACAGTTGGCACATATCGTCTTGTCTCCTTTTTTGTGCACGGGACACAGGATGCTGATTGGGCATACATTCCTCTAGCCAAATTTGTGCTAATCAGCTGGTGCATGCTGCTGACCACCAGTCTTGAATAGTTCGGCTGGTAACCCATCGGCTCTTGCTGCTTTATTATTCTTCAGCCTATTAATTGATATTCTGACCGTCATCTCTTATTGGTTCTGGGGTATCTTCTTCACTGCCACTATTTGATACCAGAAGCTTTACAAAATTCTCCTTCCAGATCTTCAACACGCTGTCTGTATCTGTCACCAGGTTTCCTTCTTCATCTCTACAGGAGGATGTTCCTGCACCAAAACCTTCGGTTTGGTGTTTTACATGTTGGTAAAATTTCCAGACTTCATTCTGACTCCTGTACATCTCGATTTGCTCCCAGTTTTTGTTCTTTCTTCTTTTTTCTGAAAAGAGTTTGTAACACCAAGAAATATTAGTTCTAGGCCTACCTTTTAGTATACGATTGTCATATATAGACTAGCTGAGTCGATCTAGATATCTGTGCGTGCGTCCGTCTGTCCATTATAATTTGTAAACACGATTGACCAATCGTCACGAAATTTCGCATGTAGGGAAGGTTCTTTCCAACGAAGATCCCTATTGCTTTTGGTAATGATCGGATAAAATGGACAAAAAACTTTATACATGGAGAACGGGATTTAGCCAAAAAATTAGTTATGACTCTTTTGATGAAGATCGATAAATATATAGCGGTTCAAATGGGTCCGGACTTTTGAGTGAAAATGACAAAATTTGTATTCTATGACGTATATATTTGCTCCTGAAGGACAAAGGCTGGACAAATTGATAATATATCTAAGAGTAGTGGTTGACCTTTAAATAGACAATAATAATATTGTTGTAATTTTTTATACTTTTCGATTATGATTAAACATATTGGTTATTTTTCAAATTCTGGACAATAGTGAACCAATGAACCAAGATTTTGTGTGTAAAATAATCAAATTTGAATCGTATGGCGAAAATGAGTTTGCTCCGGAAAAATTATTCGAAAAAGATGCCAGGGTAGGAAAGAAAAGCTGTGGAGTTCTAACCAATTTAGAGTGTGCAATAATATCGCGAAATATCGACCAGGCTGAAAATACACATTTTTAAGAAATTGGAGTTCGGTGGTAGTTGTGTAGGGCATCATATATGTAGGCTATCACTGCTTTTAATATACGATAAGATGAAATGGATTTTAAACAAATAATTACCTATTTATTATACCTTCACCACACTGTGGTACAGGGTATTATGTCTTTATGGATATATTTGAAATAGTCAAAAAATTGTAAACAAAGTACAAGTAGTGTTTATGAATTGAATTGGATTTATTTGTCCCATGGACAGTTCCTATTGATTACATGTAAATGGTCCACCAAGTGTTTAAGATTTAGTTTAAACCGATTCATAACTAGGTATAGCTTATATACCTTACACCCAACGTTTATTCAATTGAGTAAGAATTGTATTATGGGGGGCGTAGGGGATGATAGATACCAAGCAACGGCTCTGATTGACTTTAACATGGCGAAGTCCAGGCTTATCTTGGTCCCTCTTTCATCTCAATTGTGGACACTGACATCCCCCCGCTGTGCCACCTGGGGAGCACCCGATGAAATAGTGAGCTAATATGTGCCGCGAGTTCACCCATAAGAACTATAAAAAAATGGGTTGAGGCGTCGGGTTAATTCCCCACTCTCGGAAAACCCAACCTACTATGAAAAAGCTAAGAAAAAGAAAACCAAACCCCCTAATGTTGACGACCCCCGCAAACGTATAAAGGACCACGATCTGCGGATATACAGGCGTAAGTAAATCAGATGAAACGAGAAATGAATTTGGCTGCGGATTTATGGTTAACAGGAGAATAAAAGACCTTGTCTCCAGATTCACTCCAGTAGATGAGCGAATTGCTATAATCCGTATAAAAGCGAAGTTCTTTTACATCAGTCTAATTTGCGCACATTCTTCGACCGAAGATAAGGATGAACAGACCAAGGACATACTTTACGAGTGCCTAGAAACACCATATGACCGTTGCCCTGGCCATGACATTAAAATTCTGCTAGCAGATTTTAATGCAAAAATACACAAGGCCACCTGGATCTCTCCTGATCAAGTAACGAGAAATCAAATTGATCATGTTGTGATAGACGGAAGGCATTCATCCAGTATATTAGACGTTCGATCGATTCGGGGAGCGAAAATCGACTCGGACCATTACCTTGTGGGAGCCAAGGTACGCACCCGTCTTAATGCTGCAGCAGAGGTGCGATCTAATACCACACGGAAACTCGACGTCGAAAAGCTGCAAACACAACAGGTAGCCGAGGCCTACTCCGCTCAACGTACCCATCTGCATGAAGAAAGCTCTTCTTGTCCTGATAATAGTATAGAAGCACAATGGCAAATAATTGCCCACTCCCTACAAACTGCAGCAAAAAGAACAATTGGGTGCCAAAAACCACCACCAAGAAACCCATGGTACGATCAGGAGTGTCGTAATGCTACTGATGTGAAAAACGCAGCGTATAGGGCAACCCTGCAGACAGTAGCAACACGTAACGTGATGGAGAATTATCGGGAGAAAAGGAGAGAGGAGAAACGTATTTGCAGAAAAAAAGAAGAAAGAACAAGAAAAACGTGAGAGTGAGCAAATCGAGATGTACAGGAGTCAGAATGAAGTCCGGAAATTTTACCAACGAGTAAAACACCAAACCGAAGGCTTTGGTGCAGGCACATCCTCCTGTAGAGATGAAGAAGGAAACCTGGTGACAGATACAGACAGCGTGTTGAGAATCTGGAAGGAGCATTTCAAAAAGCTTCTAGTATCAACTAGTAACGATGAAGAAGATACCCAGAACCAATTAGAAATGGTGGTATACAGTGTATACCACCTAGCCGAAATGAGGTCATACAAGCAATTAATTCGCTCAAGAACAACAAAGCAGCAGGAGCCGATGGGTTACCAGCCGAACTATTCAAGACTGGTGGCCAAATGCTGGTCAGGAGCATGAACCAGCTGATTAACACAATATGGCTAGATGAATGCATGCCCAATGATTGGAACCTCAGCATCCTGATTAACACAATATGGCTAGATGAATGCATGCCCAATGATTGGAACCTCAGCATCCTGTGTCCCGTGCACAAAAAAGGAGACAAGACGATATGTGCCAACTATAGAGGAATAAGTCTCTTTCCCATCGCATATAAAGTGCTATCCAGTGTGCTGTGTGAACGATTGAAGCCAATGGTCAATGACATCATCGGACCATACCAATGCGGCTTCAGACCTGGAAAGTCCACCATTGACCAGATTTTCACTCTGCGCCAAATTCTGGAAAAGATTCACGAAAAACACATCGACACATACCACCTATTTGTCGACTATAAAGCCGCATTCGATAGCCCTATCCGTTCAGAGGTGTCTAAAGCCATGTCTGCGTTCGGCATTCCTGCAAAATTAATACGGCTATGCAGGATAACTTTAAGTGGCACAAGGTCAGCAGTTAAAGTAGGAAAGGACCTATCGGAGCCCTTCAATACCGAACGAGGATTCAGACAAGGTGACAGTTTGTCGTGTGATCTTTTTAACATCCCGCTAGAAAAGGTCATACGAGTCGCAAAGGCGAACATAAATGGCACTCTGCACACCTAACAAGACAAGTTACTCGCCTACGCCGATGACATCGATATAATGGGTCGAACATTGCGAGCGGTAACAGCCACCTTTGAACAAATTGAAAAGGAGTCTGCCAAAGTGACTCTGGCAGTAAACGGCGAGAAGACCAAGCTGATGGTATCAACGGTCCAGTAGACTCGGACCAACTGTGGAACTTGAGAACTACAGCTCGAGGTAGTTAAAGACTTTATATACCTTGGTACCTCCATAAATAAAGCGAATCACATCAGTTTTGAAATTCGGAGAAGGATTGTGATGGCCAACAGATGCTACTATGGTCTAAGTAAGCAGTTTAGAAACAGGGCCACCTCCCGCCAGACCAAACTCACACTTTACAAGACGCTGATACTACCCGTGCTATTATATGGATCAGAAGCATGGGTACTGGAGCAAACAGATGAGACATCCAAACATTCGTTTAGACCCCACGTGTCTTTGGGCTAAATCCGATTCGACAATATGGAGTCCATCCAAACTTAGCACATCGTAAAGTTTCTTCCAAACTTAAATTAAGTTCCCCAAAGTATCAAAATTTTTTTTATCCAATATCAGTGGAATGGAATATCCGATTCAAACTTTACACATATTTTTACAAACCTCGAAGTTGGGAACCCATGGATCATCACTTCAGTGTCAATATTTTAAAACGTTGTAAAATATTAATTTCATAAATTGATGGCCTATAGGGCAATTTCTTCCCCATAAATGATTAACTCTTTGGGGAGAAATTAAACTTGCATACTGTGTGGTACAAACATGAAAGAAAGATTTAGTATCATTTAGTAATTCTCATACTCATAGGTAAGAATGTCTAAAACTACATCAATCCTACACTCTAAAAGTAAGCTTACTCCACCAAAGTCCAAACTGTTCCAAATTTAGTGATTTTCGTACTCATAAGTACAAATTTTCAAATGTACCTCAATCCTTCTTTCAAATAGTCCAAATTAAAGAATTCCAGTTCTGTGTGTAACCATTCCGCACTTTTCGTACTCATATACCAAACCAATCTCAATATTCCAAACCTGCTTTCAATCGTAAGTCCAAATTTAAGAATTTCAGCTCTATCTGTTCATTAAACTGTACCATATTTGGTGCCATTCTGTACTTTTCCTACACTCCCATAGTAACCTAAGTTGCAACTTTCAGGATTCGAGTTCTACCCGTTCACCAAAATCCAAATTGTACCAAATTTTTTGGTTGTCGTACCCAAAGTACAAATTTCCAGAAATACCTCAGTCATGCACTCCAATAACAACCTCAGGTCCACATTTAAAGATTCCACCTCTATTCGTTCACCAACATCCAAATTGTACTCAATTTCCCACTGAAACAGTAATTTTATTCATTAATTTCAGGATATCAGCCCTATCTCTTCACATAGATCCAAATTGTACCATATTTAGTACTTTTCGTACTCATGAGTTCGAATTTCCAACACTGTCTCAATCCTTTGCTATAAAACTAATTTTATTTTTAAATCCTTTCTCTAAAATCTAAATTGTACTAAACTTAGCACCATTTAGTGCACATAATTACGTATTTTTAAAACTACCTTTAGTACATATAATGACGAATTTTAAAAAATTACCAACATATCTCTATTCTGCATTCAAACACTAATATTAATTCAAAATTTCAGAATATAGCCCTATCCGTTCACACGTAATCAAGTTGTACCAAATATAGTACTATTTAGTAGTAGGTAGGTGGTATGCTTCCATATCTCAATTCTATATTGAAACATCAACCATTAGTCTAAATTATGAGTTTCTAGCTCTCTCCGTTCACCCTAATCCATCTAGTGCCGGTTAGTACTTTTAGTACACATAAATACGAGTTTCCAAAGATCTCTCTTCAACAGAAATCTTAATTCCAAATTTCAGGTTTTCAGTTCTATCATTTCAAGCAAAATCCAAATTGTACTAAATTTAGTACCATAAAGTACCTTTCGTACCAATAACTATGAAGTTCATAATCTACCTCAGTCCTACACTCCAACAGTCGTTTTAATTCCCAATTTGAAGACTTCAGCTCTATCTGTTCACCTAAATCTAACTTCCACCAAATTTAGTACCATTTAGTACTTTTCGTACAAATAAGTACGATTTTTTAAAGCTAATTCCGATTATCAAGATTCCATCTCTACACACTCAACTGAATGTAAATAGTACGAAATGTAGTACCATTTCACACTTTTTATTCCCATAAGTACGAATGTCTTAAACCATTTCCGTACATCAACACTACTTCCCAACCTGTATTCCATTTAAAATGTCAAGATTCCAGACATATATGTTCAATATATATACAATAGAAACTAAATTCATTAAAGTTTAGTACCTTTAGTACACTTATAGGTCGAATTTCCAAAAACCCTTTTGCACATCTTTCTAACTTTCCATCGGTGACCAACATTCCAAATTTCAGAATTCTAGCTCTTCCTGTTTGCTAATAAAAAGGGTACCATATTTGGTACATTTCAGTACTTTTCGTACCCTTCTACTTCCAACAAAATTTCCTGCATACCCCGATCCTACACCCCCATAATGATTCCGAATTCAAATTTAAATGTACCAAATTTAGTACACAGTAGTACGAATTTCCAATACTTCTTACTAAAGCCACACCCCACAGTTATCCTAAATCCAAGTTTCAGAATTCCAACTAAATCGGTTCATCCACAATTCAATTTGTACCAAATTTAGTACACTGTAGTACGAATTTCCAAAACATCCTACAGAAACTAATCCTACACCTAAATCCAAGTTTCAGGATTCCAACTCTATCGGTTCACCCTCAATTCAAATTGTACCAAATTTAGTACATAGTAGTACCAATTTCCAAAACTTCCTACATACCCCAATCCTACACCCCCACAGTGATCCTAAATCCAAGTTTCAGGATTCCAACTCTATCTGTTCATCCACAATTCAATTTGTACCAAATTTAGTACACTGTAGTACGAATTTCCAAAACTTCCTACAGACCCTAATCCTACACCCTAACAGTGATCCTAAATCCAAGTTTCAGGATTCCAACTCTATCGGTTCACCCTCAATTCAAATTGTACCAAATTTAGTACACAGTAGTACGAATTTCCAAAACTTCCTACATACCCCAATCCTACACCCCCACAGTGATCCTAAATCCAAGTTTCAGGATTCCAACTCTATCTGTTCATCCACAATTCAATTTGTACCAAATTTAGTACACTGTAGTACGAATTTCCAAAACTTCCTACAGACCCCAATCCTACACGCCCACAGTGATCCTATATCCAAGTTTCAGAATTCCAACTCTATCGGTTCACCCTTAATTCAAATTGTACCAAATTTGGTACATAGTAGTACCAATTTCCAAAACTTCCTACAGACCCCGATCCTAACTCCAAGTTTCAGGATTTCAACTCTATCGGTTCTCCTACAGTTCAAATTGTACCATATTTAGTACACAGTAGTACGAATTTCGAAAACTTCTCACTTAACCCAAACAGAGATGCTAAATCCAAGTTTCAGGATTACAACAATTTCGGTGCACTCACAATTCAAATTGTACCAAATTTAGTACACAGTAGTACGAGTTTCCAAAACGTCCCACCTAACCCAAACTTTCACCCCCAGAGTGATCCTAAATCCAAGATTCAGGGTTCCAACTCTATCGGTTCAACCACAATTCAAATTGTACCAAATTTAGTACACATTAGTAAAAATGTTTAAAACTTCCTACATATCTCGATCTTACACCTTAGCAATGATCCTGGCTCCAAATATCATGATTCTAGCTCTATTGGTTCGCATACAATTCAAATTGTACCAAATTTAGTACCCATGAATATAAATTATTGAAACTGAGTAAAAAAATTCCAAAACTACCTACATTCCCAATCCTACACTCCGACGGTAATGTTAATTTCAAATTTCAGGATTTCAGCTCGATTGGTATCTCCAAATTAAATTTGTACCAAATATAGTATCATATAGTACTTTTCGTACACATGAGTACACTCTTTCAAAACCATCTCCTTAAATAGACTCTACATCTAAACCCTAATTCGCATTCCAAGTTTTTAGCTCTATCAATTCACATGCGACGAAATTGTACCAAATAAAGTACATTTTAGTACTTTTCGGATATTTTTAGTTCGAATTCCCAAAAACCCTTTGGTACATCTATCCTACACTCAGCGACCACCAATCCAAATTTCAGAGTTCTAGCTCTACCGGTTCGCCAAATACAAATGGTATCACATTTAGTACTTTTTAGTACTTTTCGTACCGTTCTGGTACGAGT
The DNA here is from genome assembly GCF_032173495.1 of Musca vetustissima. Classification (NCBI taxonomy): domain Eukaryota; kingdom Metazoa; phylum Arthropoda; class Insecta; order Diptera; family Muscidae; genus Musca; species Musca vetustissima. The sequence continues at coordinate 35,685 of NW_026882583.1, forward strand.
TTCCAAAAAACCCTTTTGTACATCTTTCTAAATTTCCATCAGTGACCCACATGCCAAATTTCAGAACTCTAGCTCTTCCCGTTCGCCTAATACAAAGGGTACCATTTTTGGTACATTTTAGTACTTTTCGTACCCTTCTAGTTCGAATTTCCAAAAACCCAGCCTTATCTCACGCCTACACACCAACAGCAACCCTCACTGAAAATTTCAAGCTTCTAGCTTTAGCGATGATCTGTCAGTCACTCACTCACTCACTTAACACTAAGCTCTTTTATATATATATAGATAGATATAGATTTAGGGTAATTATCAGTTAGAATGTAATAAAAAAATGTTCCACTTTGGCAATAGAGAGTAATTTCGTAGACCACATCTGACCGTTGGTTGAGGGTATATATATGCCGGCAAAACCGACTGAATGACCTAAAATAACACCAGTGAGCAGAATAAATAACAAACAAATACCATTTGACACACATTTTCAGTTACAGTTGCCCATATTTGAGCCTCTGAATATTTTAGTATACCCGATCATATTTTAGTATATCCGACAATATAATTGAGATGAATTCAAATTAAAATGATTTTATTTCACATGTTGCCAAATTCTTTAGACCCTGTATTCATGGAAAAATATGTCCACCAAAGAATGACATGTTCTTCTTTGCCCAGATCCACTTCCCGGTTAAATTACATGGTATTCGTATCATATATATAGTCCATAGAGCGATTAGAATCAGACATAAATAAAGATTTTTTGCCCATTTTATACCATAAACTATAACTGATCACTACAGGTTACCAGGAACATTAAATATCCTCAAAATAATACTCTTTGTATAAATTGAAAGATCAATCACTACTCTCGGATTAAATGTTGTCATTTCTTACACAAAGTCTGAGTCCATTTGAATTGCCAAATATTAATTAATATTCATCAGTACATCCATGCGTACTTCTGAGCAGATCTCCTTCACATGTAAAATTTAGTCTTATTCGGGTCACAATTGTGATCTCTAGAGCGACTAGAATAACTGTCAAAAATGACGTTGTAAGCCCCCCAAATATTAACTTACCATTACATAAACCTATAGTTGATTCCATTCCGATTTCACATGCAAAGGGCAATAACTAACATTTATAATGGGAAGACGGGTGGAGAAATAGGTCCAGATCGATACAGCTAGTCGAAATATATCGGTGGACTTGGAGCAAAACTTTGCTTTTTTACAAACTCTTGGATAACATTGTTTCGATTGCACAGAGTACATTTTATGCAAAATATTGAATTAGCTATTGATTGATGTATGCGAAGTTTTGTGGACATCGGTTCAGATTTAAATATAATTTCCATATATACTTTCGTCCCATTTTATGCAAATGGAACACCATACTGTCATGCTTATTCGATTGAGACAAAAATTAGCTAAAAGTATTCCATATTCCGATATAGGCCATAAACGAGTATATTTTCGTCGGATATCACAATAATACACCAAAGTTCAAAGTCAAGAATTATAAAGGGTACAGAAAACTCTTTAAAAAACAACAAGTGAAAAATTGTTAAGTTGGATACCCTCCACCATAGATATACTGACAGGTACTAGAAATGAAAATATAGGGAACATACCCAAAAGTGGACCTATACAAACATTTCTAAAAACGGATTATGTAAATCTTAATACAAATTTCAGAAATTTATTTAAAATTTATTTATAATGGATAATTACACCCTCAGCATTATGGCTAACACGGTGAAAATGTGCCTCAATGTCGTTCTAGACCCCATGTTTCTTTGGACTAAATCTGTTTCAGAAAATTTAGATTTCATCCAAACTTTGCAAATCTTATTATTTCTCCAAACTTAGTTCAAATTCGAAGATGGGGAAAATCGGTCCAATCCTTCTGGAACCTCCACACAGAAGTTTATTATCGACAAAATTTTTAAATGAAAACATAGGGAACATACATATAACGACAATTCTTCCAATCGATTGTTGTAAACCAAATAGAAGATTCAGCAATTTCAGTGGGGGTTTTCCTAAAATCTCAAAGCCCTAAAATGTTGAAATATATTATTAACGCATAAAATCCTGCAAATACTCCAATTTAGAGGGCAATATTATATATGCGTTAAGTTCGGCCGGGCCGAACTTTGGATACCCTCCACCATAGATATACTGACAGGTACTAGAAATGAAAATATAGGGAGCATACCATAAAGTGGACCTATACCGACATTTCTAAAAAGGGATTATGGAAACCATAACAAAAAATGCATTAATTTTTAATGGATAATTACATATTATGCTAATCGAAATATTGGTTCTACATCCCAAGTTTCTTTGGACTAAATCCGTTACAAAAAATTTAGTTTTCATCCAAACTTTGTCCACCTTATTATTTCTTCCAATCTTAGTTCAAATTCAAATTTTTTATCTCGATATCCTCCGCAGGTGAAATGATTACATCAGAGTCTTAGAACCAAACTCAAAACGCGGAACAAATCAGATAACCATTTGAAAATAAAAAAGGGGGTTATATGTGGACTACCCCAAAATGGGAGCGAATATTTATAATTTTTGGTAGGAAGATTTGGTACCATATACGACTACAAAATACCAATTTGCAGCAAATTCGGTTGAATAACGCGTTCAAGAACCCTAAAAAACCGAAAATTGGGGGTACCCTTATATAGAGGCTATGCGAAAAAAATGGGCCTATATTCATAATTTTTTGTGGAAAGATTTGATACCTATTAAGAACTGAAAATACTAAATTACAGTTAATTCGCCGGAAAAACACGATCAAAATCCTCAAAATATTGAAAATTAGGAGGTACCGTTATATGGGGGCTACCAGAAAAAGTGAACCTATATTTATAATTTTCCGTGGAGACATTTAGTACCCAATAAGAACCCAATGTAGCAAATTTCAGCGAATTCGGTTGAAAAACGCGCTCAAGAACCCCAAAATAAAGAAAATTGAGGGGTACCTTTATATGGGGGGTACCAGAAAAAATGGACCTATATTTATAATTTTTAGTAGGTTTATTTGGTACCCAATAAGAACTCAAAGTACCAAATTTCAGCGAATTCGGTTGAAAAACACGCTCAAGACCCTAAAATTGGGGGGTACTCTTATATAGAAGCTATGCCTAAACGTGGACCGATATACCCCATCTTCGAACTTGACCTGCCTGCAGATAAAAGACGAGTCTATGGGGCTCTATCTCAATTCGTTTAGACGCTAGAGTGATTACAACAGACAGACGGACATGCTTAGATCGTCATAGAATTTTACGCTGATCAAGAATATATATACTTCATAGGGTCGGAAATGATTATTTCGATGCGTTACAAACGGAAAAACAAAACTAATATACCCTCCATATAAAAAAGGGGTTTATATGGGGACTACCCCAAAAAAGGGGGGTGAATAGTAGGGAGATTTGTTACCATATAGGACTACAAAATACCAAATTGCAGCAAATTCGATTGAAAAACGCGCTCAAGAACCCCAAAATACCGAAAATTGGGGGTACCCTTATATGGGGACTATCCGAAAAATGGACCTATATTCATAATTTTTTGTAGAGAGATTTAATGCGCAATAAGAATTTAAAGTACCAAATTTCAGCGAATTCGGTTGAAAAACGCGCTCAAGAACCCCAAAATACCGAAAATTGGGGGTACCCTAATATGAGGGCTACCCGAAAAAATGGTCCTATATTTATAATTGTTTGTGGAGAGATTTGATACCCAATAAGAACTCAAAGTACTAAATTACACCCAATTCTGGGCTACCAGAAAATGTGGACCTAAAGTTATAATTTTTAGTTGAGAAATTTAGTATCCAAAAAGAGCTCATTTTACCAGATTTCAGAGAATTTGGTTGAAAAACGCGCTCAAGAACCCCAAAATACTTAAAATTTGGGGGTACCTTTATATGGGAGGTATGACTAAACGCGGACCGATTTAGCCCATCTTCGAACTTGACCTGCCTGCAGACAAAAGACGACTCTATGCAAAATTTTGGCGTTCTATCTCAATTCATTTAGACGCTAGAGTGATTACAACAGACAGACGGACATGCATAGATCGTCATAGAATTTTACGCTGATCAAGAATAGATATACTTTATAGGGTCGGAAATGATTATTTCGAAAAAAACAAAACTAATATACCCTCCATACTATGGTGGAGGGTATAAAAACACATAAAATGTACAAAAATGCACGGAATATTTATTTGAAACGATCCTCAGAATTTATGTTTCATACAAATGTTGACCGCGACTGTGCCTTATATAAATTCGCTTAGCGTAAATGTGGCATATTTTTTCTAAAATTTAGGCCGGTGTCTCACAAATAAACGCTATGTTCCAAAGTGTCAATTGAAGTCCCCAACAATTACTCTAAAGTAGTTAAATCGCACGATGTTGGTGGCCAATTAACTGGGCTTGAATTTGAAATAAAAGTGCGGTCCAATGACTTCACCAACTCACGCCAAAATGTATCTTATTCTGGATACATTTGTACCTTTTCCAATCGATGATTCTGCCTGCAATTCTTAACTACAACTTAAATCGTTATTTATATTATTGTAGGTTATAACAACATGAGAAACGTCTTTATAGGACATCATATCGTCGGGCACTTCCTAATTTTGATTAATAGAATAGTTAACAATTTTCAAATGTTAGTAGTAGTTCATTTGACTATATCAAATTTCCCTCTTTTTCCATTTCATAGATTTTCATTTCGCTACGTTTTCTTCCTTTTTAAGAATTTATCCTCAATTTTTGCTTCTTTAAAATTAATGGATAAAAAAATGCAAGAAGAGGAAAAAAACGAAAGAATGAAATGATTTCTCGTTACTGAAGATGCATAGCCATAGCTGCTGCTATGCATATTTTAGCAACATTACAAACAACAAGGCAACAAATTAGCAAAACATATTTTTTCTTCTTCTTTCTGGCAAATGAACGGTGTGAAACATCTGCTAACATTTCGTTTTCACTGAGCGCATCAATGCGAATTCAATTCATTGCTTCTTGTGAAATGTTTGCAAACAAGCAAACCTTCCGGTCCTATGGCTGATGATAACGACGATTTCGATTCAATGATGATGAGACGATGTGTGTTCACACATCTTAGAGACAGTTAACGTAGTATCTGGTGCAAATCCAAGAAGAAATGACAACAGCGGAGGCAGTAGCAGCAACAAGAACAGCAACGAGGTGAAAGAAAAAACATTTAGAATTTTTCAGCTCATATGCAGTGTAGGAGGTCGTTGTTTGGTTGGACCAATTGCGAGTGGATTTGAACTTGCAGCCTGCTGTCGCTGTTTACGTTAAGATCCGATTTGGATTTGGATTCGGATTTTGCTTTCTAGTCGTTTCATTTCGTTGTGTCAGAGTGTGTGTGTTTGGCAATGTAATTCGAAATGCAGATTTCATAGCAAAAGTTGATATTCATGATTGTTTGCTTTTCGAATGCATGTTCTACGTGAGTTGCATAAATGTTAACTTAGCATGTCGTTGCCATGTTTCATCGTTTTTTCTGTGTTTTGTTTTTTGCTCTTAGGACTGTTTTCAATAATCGTTCGCATTTCTATTACTTACTAACTGGCGGGAAAATAAAATATAAGAAGTATGGTAGGGTTATGAGTTGTACCTGGTCGAATCTGTTGAATCCTACCACAAGCAATGAAGGATAGCGGCGTTCCTCCTCACATTTGGAAACAAGAAACACAGGGCAACCGCATGTTGGAATATGGTGGTTGCATAATTGATGATGGGGGAAACAGCAACGGGAAATTGACCTTATTGGAGACTTGTTGTGAATATGTCCTATGAAATTATCAAAGTAGTGAAGTAAAATTATCAGACTCCACAAAGCTGTTATACTTTACATATATAGGGCCACGTTATAGGATATAGCCACTAAACCATCCTATATCAAATAATTAGCGGCTGAATTATTTAGTGGTTGTTTCAGATGTAGATTTTTGGTTCAAGGGTGTCCTTATACCCTTCACCACACTGTGGTACAGGGTATTATGTCTTTGTGCATATGTTTGTAACAGGCAAAAGGATACGAGATAGACACATGGTTCCTTTTGAGAATATGCATAGAATCACTTTCTAAGCTTTATGCATGTCCGACCGTCTTTCTGTTTGTCTGTATGTCCATGTTAAATTGTAAGCAAAGTACAGGTCGCATTTATGATCCGAATTAGATGAAATTTGGCATACGTGACTTATTTGGCCCAAGGACGACCCTATTGAAATTGGGAAAAATCGGTTCGGATATAGATATAGGTTCCATATATTTTCTCGTCCGATTTAAGATAAATGGTGTACCAAAGTCCCTATATATCTTTCGATTTCGCACGAAATTTGACATATCGTAATGAATAAGGTTTAGAATGATGTGTGTCAAGTTTCTTGAAAATCGGTTAATATTTGGATATAGCTCCCATATATATTTTTGTTCGATTTAATGTAAATGGTGCACCAAAGTCCCTATATATCTTTCGATTTGCACGCAATTTAACACAGTATAATGAATTAGGTCTAGAATGATGTGTCTCGAG
>NW_026882584.1:0-42667 GCF_032173495.1 Musca vetustissima
AAGGATCTGCACAAGGCGTGGATTTGTTAAAGAATATTTTTTCAAGGATCTGCACAAGGCGTGGATTTGTTAAAGAATATTTTTTCAAGGATCTGCACAAGGCGTGGATTTGTTAAAGAATATTTTTTCAAGGATCTGCACAAGGCGTGGATTTGTTAAAGAATATTTTTTCAAGGATCTGCACAAGGCGTGGATTTGTTAAAGAATATTTTTTCAAGGATCTGCACAAGGCGTGGATTTGTTAAAGAATATTTTTTCAAGGATCTGCACAAGGCGTGGATTTGTTAAAGAATATTTTTTCAAGGCGTGGATTTGTTAAAGAATATTTTTGCAGGCGTGGATTTGTTAAAGAATATTTTTTCAAGGATCTGCACAAGGCGTGGATTTGTTAAAGAATATTTTTTCAAGGATCTGCACAAGGCGTGGATTTGTTAAAGAATATTTTTCAAGGACCCACACAAGGCGTGGATTTGTTAAAGAATATTTTTCAAGGACCCACACAAGGCGTGGATTTGTTAAAGAATATTTTTCAAGGATCTGCACAAGGCGTGGATTTGTTAAAGAATATTTTTTCAAGGATCTGCACAAGGCGTGGATTTGTTAAAGAATATTTTTTCAAGGATCTGCACAAGGCGTGGATTTGTTAAAGAATATTTTTTCAAGGATCTGCACAAGGCGTGGATTTGTTAAAGAATATTTTTTCAAGGATCTGCACAAGGCGTGGATTTGTTAAAGAATATTTTTTTTCAAGGATCTGCACAAGGCGTGGATTTGTTAAAGAATATTTTTCAAGGGCCAACAAGGCGTGGATTTGTTAAAGAATATTTTTTCAAGGGCCAACTGAGGCGTGGATTTATTAAAGAATATTTTTCCAAAGGACGAACAAGGCGTGGATTTGTTAAAGAATATTTTTCAAGGCCTTAGACAAGGCGTGGATTTGTTAAAGAATATTTTTCAAGGCCTTAGACAAGGCGAGGATTTTTTAAAGAATATTTTTGAGGAGGCCTTAGACAAGGCGTGGATTTGTTAAAGAATATTTTTCAAGGGCCAACTGAGGCGTGGATTTGTTAAAGAATATTTTTCAAGGGCCAACTGAGGCGTGGATTTATTAAAGAATATTTTTCAAGGGCCAACTGAGGCGTGGATTTGTTAAAGAATATTTTTCAAGGGCCAACTGAGGCGTGGATTTATTAAAGAATATTTTTCAAGGGCCAACTGAGGCGTGGATTTATTAAAGAATATTTTTCAAGGGCCAACTGAGGCGTGGATTTATTAAAGAATATTTTTCAAGGGCCAACTGAGGCGTGGATTTATTAAAGAATATTTTTCAAGGGCCAACTGAGGCTTGGATTTATTAAAGAATATTTTTCAAGGGCCAACTGAGGCGTGGATTTATTAAAGAATATTTTTCAAGGGCCAACTGAGGCGTGGATTTATTAAAGAATATTTTTCAAGGGCCAACTGAGGCGTGGAAGATAATTGCAATCTTTTCATTTGAAATGGATTTAAGGGCCAACTGAGGCGTGGATTTATTAAAGAATATTTTTCAAGGGCCAACTGAGGCGTGGATTTATTAAAGAATATTTTTCAAGGGCCAACTTAGGCGTGGATTTATTAAAGAATATTTTTCAAGGGCCAACTGAGGCAAAGATAGCAGACCACATGGTCGTTTAAATGCAAACGTGTATGAAAGAATATTTTTCAAGGGCCAACTGAGGCGTGGATTTATTAAAGAATATTTTTCAAGGGCCAACTGATGCGTGGATTTATTAAAGAATATTTTTCAAGGGCCAACTGAGGCGTGGATTTGTTAAAGAATATTATTCAAGGGCCAACTGAGGCGTGGATTTATTAAAGAATATTTTTCAAGGGCCAACTGAGGCGTGGATTTATGCAAGAAGTGGAAATATACAAAAATATTATTATAAATGACAAGAAAATGATCTAAGCCATGAGATACACATATTTCCATGGTAAGGTTGTGACGTGTGGTGTGGCACGGCGTGTTGGTGGTGGTACTTGAATTCATTTGGGTGTATGCTGCAACAGGCCACATTTCTATCAACAAAATACAAAAACAGAAACCACCAACAAAACAGAAAAATATCTTAAATGTTTCGCCAACTTTTCAAGGTTCAATGAAGGCGTGGATTTATTGTTGCAAGTTTTTCAAGGGCCAACTGGCTGTTTGGCAGTTTATACAGAATATTTTTCAAGGGCAAACTGTAGGCGTGGATTTACGCCCAAAAATAACATAACATTTTTCAAGGGCCAACCCAAACAAAAACACAATTGAGAGAGTTATGTTGCAATGCCACAACAAATTGTATCTTAAAACGTTGTCGAGACTATAATTCTTTCTTATAAGCAAATGTCCATTTGCACTGAACTGAAATCTAATATCGACAAAAATGCTTAAGAAAATACTTTATTTAATAAATTGTGCTGTTTTTGACCCCAAATGGCCAAAACGATAATAAAAACCCAGAGTAGCTCAAACAACAAAGCGTGAAATAAATGAAGGGAGAAAATGGGGGCAGGCACGAAAAGAAAAAAAGGTTTCAGCACCACCAACCAAAAAAAAAAAGGCGTGGAAAATCAAAACAAATTTTTCAAAAAACATTAGGCGTGAAATTTTCAAAAAATTTTTGAAAGGGCCAACTATTGGATTTAGTTAAAAAATTTTTCAAGGGCCAACTGTTGCGTGGATTTATTAAAGAATATTTTTCAAGGGCCAACTGAGGCATGGATTTATTAAAGAATATTTTTCAAGGGCCAACTTAGGCGTGGATTTATTAAAGAATATTTTTCAAGGGCCAACTGAGGCGTGGATTTATTAAAGAATATTTTTCAAGGGCCAACTTAGGCGTGGATTTATTAAAGAATATTTTTCAAGGGCCAACTGAGGCGTGGATTTATTAAAGAAAATTTTTCAAGGGCCAACTGAGGCGTGGATTTATTTTATTAAAGAATATTTTTCAAGGGCCAACTGAGGCGTGGATTTATTAAAGAATATTTTTCAAGGGCCAACTGAGGCGTGGATTTATTAAAGAATATTTTTCAAGGGCCAACTGAGGCGTGGATTTATTAAAGAATATTTTTCAAGGGCCAACTGAGGCGTGGATTTATTAAAGAATATTTTTCAAGGGCCAACTGAGGCGTGGATTTATTAAAGAATATTTTTCAAGGGCCAACTGAGGCGTGGATTTATTAAAGAATATTTTTCAAGGGCCAACTGAGGCGTGGATTTATTAAAGAATATTTTTCAAGGGCCAACTGAGGCGTGGATTTATTAAAGAATATTTTTCAAGGGCCAACTGAGGCGTGGATTTATTAAAGAATATTTTTCAAGGGCCAACTGAGGCGTGGATTTATTAAAGAATATTTTTCAAGGGCCAACTGAGGCGTGGATTTATTAAAGAAATATTTTTCAAGGGCCAACTGAGGCGTGGATTTATTAAAGAATATTTTTCAAGGGCCAACTGAGGCGTGGATTTATTAAAGAATATTTTTCAAGGGCCAACTGAGGCGTGGATTTATTAAAGAATATTTTTCAAGGGCCAACTGAGGCGTGGATTTATTAAAGAATATTTTTCAAGGGCCAACTGAGGCGTGGATTTATTAAAGAATATTTTTCAAGGGCCAACTGAGGCGTGGATTTATTAAAGAATATTTTTCAAGGGCCAACTGAGGCGTGGATTTATTAAAGAATATTTTTCAAGGGCCAACTGAGGCGTGGATTTATTAAAGAATATTTTTCAAGGGCCAACTGAGGCGTGGATTTATTAAAGAATATTTTTCAAGGGCCAACTGAGATATATTAGAATATTTTTCAAGGGCCAACTGAGGCGTGGATTTATTAAAGAATATTTTTCAAGGGCCAACTGAGGCGTGGATTTATTAAAGAATATTTTTCAAGGGCCAACTGAGGCGTGGATTTATTAAAGAATATTTTTCAAGGGCCAACTGAGGCGTGGATTTATTAAAGAATATTTTTCAAGGGCCAACTGAGGCGTGGATTTATTAAAGAATATTTTTCAAGGGCCAACTGAGGCGTGGATTTATTAAAGAATATTTTTCAAGGGCCAACTGAGGCGTGGATTTATTAAAGAATATTTTTCAAGGGCCAACTGAGGCGTGGATTTATTAAAGAATATTTTTCAAGGGCCAACTGAGGCGTGGATTTATTAAAGAATATTTTTCAAGGGCCAACTGAGGCGTGGATTTATTAAAGAATATTTTTCAAGGGCCAACTGAGGCGTGGATTTATTAAAGAATATTTTTCAAGGGCCAACTGAGGCGTGGATTTATTAAAGAATATTTTTCAAGGGCCAACTGAGGCGTGGATTTATTAAAGAATATTTTTCAAGGGCCAACTGAGGCGTGGATTTATTAAAGAATATTTTTCAAGGGCCAACTGAGGCGTGGATTTATTAAAGAATATTTTTCAAGGGCCAACTGAGGCGTGGATTTATTAAAGAATATTTTTCAAGGGCCAACTGAGGCGTGGATTTATTAAAGAATATTTTTCAAGGGCCAACTGAGGCGTGGATTTATTAAAGAATATTTTTCAAGGGCCAACTGAGGCGTGGATTTATTAAAGAATATTTTTCAAGGGCCAACTGAGGCGTGGATTTATTAAAGAATATTTTTCAAGGGCCAACTGAGGCGTGGATTTATTAAAGAATATTTTTCAAGGGCCAACTGAGGCGTGGATTTATTAAAGAATATTTTTCAAGGGCCAACTGAGGCGTGGATTTATTAAAGAATATTTTTCAAGGGCCAACTGAGGCGTGGATTTATTAAAGAATATTTTTCAAGGGCCAACTGAGGCGTGGATTTATTAAAGAATATTTTTCAAGGGCCAACTGAGGCGTGGATTTATTAAAGAATATTTTTCAAGGGCCAACTGAGGCGTGGATTTATTAAAGAATATTTTTCAAGGGCCAACTGAGGCGTGGATTTATTAAAGAATATTTTTCAAGGGCCAACTGAGGCGTGGATTTATTAAAGAATATTTTTCAAGGGCCAACTGAGGCGTGGATTTATTAAAGAATATTTTTCAAGGGCCAACTGAGGCGTGGATTTATTAAAGAATATTTTTCAAGGGCCAACTGAGGCGTGGATTTATTAAAGAATATTTTTCAAGGGCCAACTGAGGCGTGGATTTATTAAAGAATATTTTTCAAGGGCCAACTGAGGCGTGGATTTATTAAAGAATATTTTTCAAGGGCCAACTGAGGCGTGGATTTATTAAAGAATATTTTTCAAGGGCCAACTGAGGCGTGGATTTATTAAAGAATATTTTTCAAGGGCCAACTGAGGCGTGGATTTATTAAAGAATATTTTTCAAGGGCCAACTGAGGCGTGGATTTATTAAAGAATATTTTTCAAGGGCCAACTGAGGCGTGGATTTATTAAAGAATATTTTTCAAGGGCCAACTGAGGCGTGGATTTATTAAAGAATATTTTTCAAGGGCCAACTGAGGCGTGGATTTATTAAAGAATATTTTTCAAGGGCCAACTGAGGCGTGGATTTATTAAAGAATATTTTTCAAGGGCCAACTGAGGCGTGGATTTATTAAAGAATATTTTTCAAGGGCCAACTGAGGCGTGGATTTATTAAAGAATATTTTTCAAGGGCCAACTGAGGCGTGGATTTATTAAAGAATATTTTTCAAGGGCCAACTGAGGCGTGGATTTATTAAAGAATATTTTTCAAGGGCCAACTGAGGCGTGGATTTATTAAAGAATATTTTTCAAGGGCCAACTGAGGCGTGGATTTATTAAAGAATATTTTTCAAGGGCCAACTGAGGCGTGGATTTATTAAAGAATATTTTTCAAGGGCCAACTGAGGCGTGGATTTATTAAAGAATATTTTTCAAGGGCCAACTGAGGCGTGGATTTATTAAAGAATATTTTTCAAGGGCCAACTGAGGCGTGGATTTATTAAAGAATATTTTTCAAGGGCCAACTGAGGCGTGGATTTATTAAAGAATATTTTTCAAGGGCCAACTGAGGCGTGGATTTATTAAAGAATATTTTTCAAGGGCCAACTGAGGCGTGGATTTATTAAAGAATATTTTTCAAGGGCCAACTGAGGCGTGGATTTATTAAAGAATATTTTTCAAGGGCCAACTGAGGCGTGGATTTATTAAAGAATATTTTTCAAGGGCCAACTGAGGCGTGGATTTATTAAAGAATATTTTTCAAGGGCCAACTGAGGCGTGGATTTATTAAAGAATATTTTTCTTTGTTTTTATATGTTCTATATATTCCCCTAAGGAAGTTATTTTTTACAACTTCTTTAACAAAGAAGAGAGCCGACAAATATAGCAATATTTATGTTAGTTACAAATACCACGATAAGTATTGTTTAACCCCTAACAGAGTAACATTATAGTTTAGAACATAATTATGAAAGCATTCTATTACACTGCCGTTCCCATTAAGTACTAAACATTCCTCCCATAATTTGAATTGAATTTTGTGATTTACGGCTTAATTGACTATGCCAATATTATAGATATTAAAACACATTTAGATATATTTCTATCGTAAGTACAACTAGTAGAGTACATTCTATTATAATACCACATGATCATAATTAAATTTAAAAGCATGCAAATTTTGAATGCCATAGCGTTGTGTAACATTGTTGCAAATTGTTACATTGCAAAATATGTTTGTGATTGGATTTACAAAAAAATGGAAAAGAAAACATGTGTAGGTATGTATGTGAATGCGACTTTGATATCTACATCGAAATAGATTTTATCCAATTAGAGTTTAGATTTGTTGGGTGCAAATATGTCCAAATACAATGTTGCTCAGAATGACAATTGATATTATAATTAGAAATATGTCAAATCTATTGAGGTTTAATGTCCAGGAGAGGACATGTTTGGTTTGGATACATGAGTTATACAGGATAATTAACAAACTACATACAATTATTGTAAGGGGATGTCGAATTTTATTTATTAAGCAAAGATGTCTAATAAACAGATTGCAAATTGTTTTTGCCAAACTATTTGGAGTTGTTGTTATGTTGGGGATCCACTAAAACGTGGAGCGTGTTTAAATGCCTTGTTAAACCACCGTTCTTGGTTCTTCAAAAGTCCTTGATTTAAGCAAGGTTGCAATTGTATCAAATTTCAATTGAAATTGAGAATACATTCAGATTTAGATATTAATGCCAAAATCTGATGTAGATAAAACAGTTTTCAATTTTTAATCCCCAGGAATTGGTCAAACTGAAAGGAATTTTTGGGCTTGGGCAGACTAGAATCTAATTTACTAGGTTGATGGAAGAATCGTCAATTCATGTATTGGACAGAGTTCTGTACGAGAGTTTGTCAACCAAAGAACTCTACATTGATGGCTATTATCTTCCCTGTTATGACTCTTGGTCATAAATGAGGTCCTGGTCAAGTTCAATAATCTCAACATAAAGTTTGTAGCCTATGCCGACAACGTAGTCTTGTTGATAAGTGATAAATTTCTGGCAAAGATATCAGACATAATGCATGTTACTATGGTGATTTTGTCTCACTGGGCTCTAGTCAACGGTTAAGGGGTTAACCGCACGACAAATCCTAAACATCCATCAGCCCAACTTAAATGGTGTGACCTTATAATTCTCATTAGCAGCAAATTACCTTTGACCAGACTTTGACCACAAAATAAAATGGAAATCGAATGTGGACGAGCTAGCACATAACACATGTGATAACTCCATAAAAAATAGACTACACTTTATCCTTACACTAACTTACTGATGTATTGTGTGATCCCAAAATAAATTCAGAAATACACCTTATGCTACGTTGGACTTTCCAGTAACTAGATCTTTTGGTTAAGTTTCAAGCAACAAGGTGTGATCTGAGACTCAAGAAATCAGAAACGTGGCGAACCTCGCACTTAAGACATGCTAGCGTCTTATGGACATTGTCAGATTACAAAAGGACACTTTTACAAGAACTTACTATGAGGAATTAGCCCTAAATAACGCAATCAGGAAAGAGACAAATTACCAAAGGCCGGATACCTATAGGTAGCCGGGTTGTTCATTCGAGATTGATGGATCGATAAGACCACGACGCCTGGATGCAGCACTTTAAAATCCACCTCGCCGAATTTTCACATGGTACAACTATCAGTGTGGAAGAAAGAGATCAAACACACTGAAATGATCATAACACGTCACTGCATTAGCATCTCAAATATTCTATTGGATGAGGAAGAACTGGAAACTATCGAAAATCTACTATGTAGATGTCAAATGTGATATACATTTTTTGTATTTTATTGAGTATTATGTAGTCAACAACCAGTAAACGACGCAGTACATTCTGATGGGCCGACCATATCATACCCTACACAACTATCACGGAGCTTTAAGTTTATATTAGTCTGTATTCTAAACTTGACAGATATTTCGCGATATTTGTACTCTCTTGACCGATTAGAGCTCAAGCTCCGAGGCATCTTTTTCGAATCATGTTTTCTCTGTGTAAAAAATTACTGCAGAAGGTATGAATTTTATTATTTTACATAAAAAAATTTTGATTCATTTGACCCGCTAAATTAGTTGGTCTTCCCATGGAAAATTTGTCATGTTCGGCTTATAATCGAGCGGTCTAGAGCGACTGGAAAGCCAGACACAAATAAAGTTTTCGGTACATTTCAACCACGAAATGTCATCTGTTCATCATTGAAAGTTATATTCTTCATTCTTGACCATAACCGAACCTCATGCAAAATTTTCTAGCCATAAACGTTACGTATCCGCCCTCTAGTGTCGTTATAGCAATACTAAACTATATCCGAAGTACATTATCAGGTCTAAGTTCTTCATGAGAAATTATATACCACATAGAATACAAATTTTTCCACAAATGTTTTGGCCCATTTGATTTGCTAAATATTGACCGATTATCATAAGAAGAGCCATGCTTATCCCTTGGTCAAAACCCTTTTAGATGTAAATCTTCGTGATGTTCTCTGAAGCCAGAAAAACAGACAAAAAAAAAGGTTTTGGTCCCTTTCATCCCATAAATATTAACCGATTATTACCAAAAACAATAGGTGTCTTATTTAGTCCAAACCGAACCTACAAGGAAAATTGGTCCATAACTGGTCTGTATCGTGTTTACAAATTATAATGGACAGACGGACGCACACACGAGTAGATAGACTCAGCTAGTCAAGATAGGTTGAGGGTTAATAATAAATTGACAAAATAGGTGTGCGGGTTATACAAAAGCTTAAATTATAAAATAAGCTCATCAATTTCTAATATAAAAACCAGTAAGGAAAGTAGTAAATTCGGACGGAGCCGACTATATGATACCCTTCACCACTTTTGGTATATTCAACAGATGAATCTTAACAGACGTCGCATTTTTGAAGGACCAGTAAAATTAAATTGAACCCATAAACATATCATCCTGCAACCTATACTAATTTTTTCATTTCGTCAGATATAGAGGTGCTTCTTGCAATGGGACAAAACACGCCCGTTGATTATTTGGATAAATATCTGATAAACATAAGGAGTTTGGTGCACCATTTACTTCAAATCGGACGAACATATTTATAAAAGCTATATCGAAATCTAAGCCGATTTCATCGAAACTTGTCACAAAATATCGGCCACATTTTGAGTTCTTGGTGCATCATTTACTTAAAATCGGGATAATATATGGTATGGTGGTAGCTCTATCCAAATTTGAACCGATTTCAATAAAACTTTCCACATGCTAGGTTATATAAACTATATAACTTTGACGTAACTATATATAGGAACTAATAAGTTCAGTACGAAAGATATATATGGACTTTGGTGCATCATTTACATTAAATCGGACGAAAATGCATATGGGAGCTATATCTAAATCTAGACCGATTTTCAGGAAACACACATCATTCCAAACCTAATTCATTACGCTATGCCAAATCGAAAGATATATTGGTGCACCATTCACATTAAATGGGAGGAAAATATATATGGGAGCTATATCTAAATCTAAACCGATTTTCAGGAAAATTAACTCACATCATTCTAGTCCTTATTCAGTACGCTATGCCAAATTTCGTACAAATCGAAAGACATATTGGGACTTTAGTAAACGGACGAAAGATATGTAGGGACTTTGGTACACCATTTACCTAAAATCGGACGAAAATATATGGGAGCTATATCTAAATCTGAACCGATTTTCAGGAAACTTAACACACATCATTGTAGGCTTTATTCAGTACGCTGTACCAAATTTTTACGCTGTACCATTGTTCTTAAATCGGACGAAAATATATATAGGAGCTCTAAATGCAAACCGATTTTCAGGAAACTTAACACACATCTTTCTAGACGAAATTCATTTAGCTGTGCAAATTTCGTGGAAATCGAAAGATATATAGGGACTTTGGTACACCATTTTCATTAAATCGGACGAAATTATATATTGGAGCTATATATAAATCTAAACAGATGTTCATGAAACTTAGCACACATCATTTTAGCCTTAATTCAGTACGCTGTGCCAAATTTCGTGCAAATCGAAAGATATTTAGGGACTTTGGTGCACCATTTACCTTAAATCGGACGAAAATATATATGGGAGCTATATCTAAATCTGAACCGATTTTTCCCAATTTCAATAGGGTTCATCCTTGGGCCAAATAAGTGACGTATGCCAAATTTCATCCAATTCGGATAATAAATGCGACCTGTACTTTGTTTACAATTTAACATGGACAGATAGACGGACGTACATGCATAATTCGACTTAGAATATGATTCTATGCATATTCTCAAAAGGAACCATGTGTCTATCTCGTTTCCTTTTGCCTGTTACAAACATATGCACAAAGACATAATACCCTGTACCACAGTGTGGTGAAGGGTATAAAAATAAAGAGAACACTGACTACGCAATTGGATTAACCGATTGCCAATTTGACCTACGAATACGCCTTATGTTAACGAAATCCTTTAAATTGGACTTAGATTCGTCAGAAAACTGCACAGTTCTTACTGTTTTTAATCCAGCTCAAATGAACGTTGGTGAATTCAAATCTGGATTTTTTTATTGTTAAAAAAATATATTGCTTGTCGTCGACTGAATAACCCGATCTCTATTTTACCAAGTTTTCAAGTAATTAGGTTTTGAATTTGACCAGAGGATGCAGTGATATCCTTTTGGATTGTGCCCCTTAATTAAGAATTTTTCACGCGGCGATGTTTCGCGTGACCTTCCCTCAATATGAGTTATGAGGCTTCAAATTTTGTGGCTTCAAAATTAAATTTTTCCACTTATAAAACTGCCGTTGGAATTTTTAATATGTACATAGCCCTCCTATTAAGTTCCCGTTCCATTTTCGGTCTTTTTAAAGTTTTGACTTCATTTCACCTTTTTAGAGACAATATTCAATATATGTAGATTTATGATTTGACACACCACCAATATAATGGTACCGCATTCATTTTTGGTAGTTTTTATGGCTATAGGTTTTAAAAATGCTTGAAAAGTAAAGAAAAGTGTCAAAAAGTAAACAGACAATAAAAACGAATTCTGTGAATATCATTGTAATGAAATGATCATCTCCTTCGTGAATATAAACCCAAAGTAAACTAGTTGGTGCATGTGTCTTAAGTCTTTTGTTTGATTTAGTATCAAATCCCATCAAACTTCAATTTCAATATTTTGCGATATGTGTCAGGATTTTAGAATATGAATTTCTTATTAAAATTATTTGAATTATATCCGAAAAATATAAAATAAATTTTTTAAACCGATAACGTTTGAGCCTTTTTTACAACAGAACAGCCTCACAATCGATTAGGATTTCCACATTAGTTAAACAAAATATTGATTCATTTGATGTTGTCCGCTCTAACCGATTCAGGAACATTACAAAATTTCCGTATCAGCACCTTAACAATACAATTGATGTTTTCGCATTTGCTATGCGCACCACACTTTACTTGACTTTAGTTTACTTTGATTTGGTTTTTGTGATTTTGCATGTGTGCTATTGCTATTTCTTGATTTTGTTTTTTTTTTGCGATTGCATTTCAATTACTTAATAAAAATTCTTATTATTAATTCTTATAGGAGAGCGAGCGAAAAAAACAAAACAAATAAAAAACACAACACAACACAATGTTTGTTGTTTTTGTTAATGATTTTGTTGCCGCCAAGAAACAAATCGACAAAAAATCAGACATTCTTGGGTGTAGTAGACACTGATTTGCTTTTTGCATTTTATTGGCCCGGGGTTTATGCAGTGCCGTTTTTCTGTGTGTTTTGCTGCAGTCAAGCAGCGTTTTTTCCTTAGCTTGTTCTGCTCATGTTGACTTGTCTTGCGCTCTAGTTTAACAGTTCACTGCTAGATGAGTGTGTGCGCATGTGCACCATTTTTTCTGAGGGGCCTTTATTTTGCATTTGATTGTTGCTGCTAATCTATCTGGGCAGCAGTGGAATTGTCGATTGGGTGTTTTTCTTCGTTCCGTTTCGTTTAGCTGCCTTCGATGGTGCTGCAGTTTCTTTCTGTTGGCCGCTGCAACATACATATGTGTTTGGGTGTGTGTGTGTGTGTGTGTGTCTATGAGTATCGGGTGGTATAATTTTGTTTTACTTTTGATCTCTTATTGTTGTTGCTGTTCATTTTGTTTGTGTCTTTTCATTTGTGCTCTGGTTTTGTTGGATTTGTAAATTAATGGTGGTGGTGGTGGTGCTGGCGGTACTCGTGGTGGTTGTTTGTTTTGGGGGTATATATTGGCGCTGTTTGGCACTTGTCAGCACAGTTCGTTAACAGTCCTAGTCGCGATTCTAGGAGGTTAAGCCCACTGAGCGTGTGTTTAGTTTCAAAAAATAACAAAAACCTATCTAAGGAAACAAAATTTAATCTTAACTAATTAAACCAACGAAAACAAGGACATTGTGTGCCGTTACTTTAACCGAAAAATTGTGATTCTAATTCATTAAGAACTCTTTAAGTGTGATTTCGTTTTAAATAATTCTAAAAGAAACCCTAGTAAACATGAAATTATTTGTAAGTAACATAAAAGGATAAAGAAGAAATCTTAATGAATAAAAAAATATAAAAAAGGAACTTAAACATGGAAAAATGACAATCAAACATTAAATTCTTGTGAAATAATATAAGTGTGGTGTAATGTTAGAAGGATGTATACTTTTTGGTTCCTCAATATAATGAAGTTTGTTTTATGAATTTTTTTCATTGAAAATCATTTGAATAATTTCTCTTTAAGGAGATTGTGTCCGAAATAAAATTTAAGCCGCAAACTTGTGCCAATATTTAACATTCCTCAAATGAAACACATCAACGCAGAACTTATATAGAAAACTGGAAATCGATTTTATAAATTCGGCATGAAAACTGTCAAATTATTTTAATATTAAATGTTCGAGAAAAAAATTAGAAAACAGAAATGTAAAACATAGAATCCTATGGAATTCATATTTAGCTTTAAATATTACGAAATGATTTTTCGTAATAGTTAAATACTAAAATATATAAAAAAGGAAAAAAACAGTAAATAAAGAGTTGGAAATAATCATTATAGAATTATTCAGAGCTCAATATTATTATATAAATCATGATTCTTGCTTCGATATATTTTCAAAAGTAAAATATTTAAAATCCTAGATTCGTGGACAATTTTTTTTATTAGCAATCAGAAAATTATTGGAAAACAAAAATTAGGAAGCTTACATTTTCTGTGGTCATTCAAAAATATTCATGGAAATTGTATGATTTTATATTCTATTAAAAAAATTACAAAATAAAAGATAATGAATGGATACAAATGCACCACGGATATTGATCTACGTAAACTTTATTTTAGTTATTGCCCGTTGCGATAAAAATTATTTAGAAAAAATTAAGGTTCTACTATTCTTCGAAAAACTTCTTAAAATAATCTCCGAATATTACAAGAGATTTTCTGAAAAATTCTAACATAGATTCTTCTACAGAAAATATCTAGAAAAAGTATAAATATATGTACGTCAAAAATAATAGTCCCTCAAAAAATATTCCAAAATGCCAAACATTTTCCAAAAAAGAAGAAAATTCTTAGAAATATATGTGTATATGATATTCGTAACAAGGGAAAAGGTGCTTTAGTTGGGAGGGTCCTACTAACATTATGTGATTGTTTAGATCATGGTAAAGTGCAACCAGGAGAAAACGAAATACGAAATTATAGGCACTATAGTTGGAAACTTCTGATAGGTTCTTAAATATAAAACATGGTCTTGAAAAGAGAAAATGTTCTTGGATGGAGTTATTTACCCTCCAGGAGGCTCCAAAACTGTCAAATTTCATTTTGCTAATATATAGTAACTTCTGTCGGAAAATGCACCTAAGATCATCCAAATGCCTATAAGCGGCTGGACTTTTATGGGGTCTATACCCATAGATCGAACGATATTTTTAATTTTCGATAGGAAGATTTTCCACCCAATGGGAACTGAAAATATTAAATTAAAGCCAACTCGGTTGTACATCAGATCTTGGACCAATATTGATTAAAATATCCGAAACTAAAATTTTAATTTAGAACCAATTCGGTTGAAAATTATTGCCAAATTATTACACAAAAATTACACAAAATCATGAATAAAATAGGAGTATGGTTTCTATCCCAAAGCTTGGGCCAATATTAATCATTACTGGTAGGGAGATTTTCTATCAAAAAAATATACAATTATAGTCTTTTTGGTTCAAAAAACGTGCTCAAAATACCGTAATCTGGGAGAACGGTCATATGGGAACTACCCTATATATAAAAACCTAAAATACAAAATTACAGACTAATCGGATGCAAATATGGCTAAAAACTTAAAAATGCGGATTTTGCTGTAGCGTTAAATATTGCGAACTCAATCGAGATTTTAACATACAGTAGATACCCATAACTAATTAGATAAAGAATTTTATTCTGCTCAAGAATTCATTAATTGCAATATTCTTTACAAAATAAGAATTAAAAAACTTAGCATAAATATTTTGTGTCGCCCAGTTTAATACAAAATTATTAGCTTACATTCGAATATATCATAAAAAATGGATATTTTTTTAACCCAGTAGACCTTCATTAAATAAAGAATTAACGCTAGTCCACTCTCCGAATATCTGAAAAAATATTCATTAAAATCCAATCACATATTGATCTCAAATACATTCACAAATTTTCATATGACACTAGAGGATCCCACGAGCTTCCTGCCACATTTTTAAATTAATTTACATAAAAGCCATCCCACACAAAATTCCATATTAACCCTTTCAGTGTCATAAAATTTTTTTGTCGGAATAAAAGTCTAAACTTTTGTACTTAAAATCATATAAAGGCACAGAGTTTAGAAAAAAAAAACAATTTTCATTTTAACCCTCGGACAGTTTTGTCTGTTTTTCAACAAAAACAAAAACATCAATGTTAACGGTACATAGGATAACCGAAAAATCGCAAAGAAAGAGAGAATTTTTAAATGTCGAATATATTCGACAAAAACACTGAAAGGGTTAAACCAGTGTGCGGAGCAGTATAGTCGGACGGGCCGACCATGCGATACCCTACACAACTTCCATGAACATCTAACTTTTTGTGGTTCTATATTCTGAGATTGGGCAATATTTCGCGATATTTGCACACTTTTGACTGTCTAAAGGTCAGTAAATGTTACTAATAATCAGTACAGTTCCTCTAATTAGTTGTCCAGATTTTCTTCACCGTGGGTTGTGTTGTGGTTTTCGGCTTTCGACACGAAAAGTACAAATAATTAAGTTTTCGGTCAACTTCATCGGAAAAATTATTATCTGATCATCGCCTAACATTTTAGGCGTTGTCCTTGACCATAACTGGAACCTCATGGAAAATTTCAAAGCGATCAGCGCTATATTTCCGCCCTCAAGCGTGGTAATAGGTTACTAAATAATATATGAATACGTAAGCACCTGTAAATATTTAAGTGTAACTTCCGCATCCGAGTACCTACGATAATATAATTGGTATCAATTTAAAGGTCAACCACTCCTCTTGGATATACTATCAACTTCTCGGGTCTATGTCATTCAGTGGTAAATATATACGCTATAGAATACAAATTTTGTAATTTTTCACACAAAAGTTAGGGTCCATTTGACCCGCTAAATAGCTGAGCTAGCTGAGTCTAGATCGACTCAGCTAGTCGAGATATGACGATCGCTATACTTAAAGGTGGGTTCTAGCACCAATATTTCGCGGCGTTACAAACTTTTTTTCCAATATTCCGACATTTTTAAGGATTTTTAATGTCGAATTTTTAGGATCAAAATGTTCGTGAAAACCATCCCATTGAAATTACAAACAACTGGAAGACAATTTTAGGCTAAACGACCCCAGTCATTCTCCATCATTTTTGATCATATGATCAAATTTCTTGTAAAGCCTTTAATATATACGACGATATTCTTACCCTTCTAAGTAATTTACAGAATTCTTTTAGAAAAAACACAAACTGCGCTTAAACGGTCTTACTAAAAAATAAATGCGAACACACATTTCGATTAAAAACTCTTCAAAATATAAAAAATGTAAAAAATATTCACTAATATAGAGATTATATATTTATACCCTTCACCACACTGAGTCGCTTTCTGAGTCGATTAATGCATGTCCGTCTGTCCGTCCGTCCATGTATTTTTGTTAACAAAGTACAGGTCGCATTTATGATCCGATTTGGATGAAATTCGGCACAAGTCACTTAATTGGCCCAAGGACGAACCCTATTAAAATTGGAGAAAATCGGTCCACCTTTAGGCATAGCTCCCATATAAGGGTACCCCCAAATTTTCGGTATTATGAGGTTCTTGAGCGCGTTTTTTTGACTGAATTCGCTCAAATTTGGTACTTTGAGTTCTTATTGGGTAGGAAATCTCCCTACCAACAATTATAAATAAAGGTCCATTTTTTCGGATATCCCCCATATAGGAGTACCCCCAATTTTCGGTATTTTGGGGCTTTTGATCGCATTTTTCGACCGAATTCGCTGAAATTTGGTACTTTGAGTACTTTTTGGGTAGCAAATGTATTTTAAATACGGTTTTAAAATATAACAAACTTTTGGTTAAATATTTAAGAAGCTAACATTTGCAACAAACAAAGCCAAAGTTTAAAAAAAAATGAAAATATTTGTGATAATGGTAGACAGTTATTTCGAGAATATTCTAATCACATATAAATATACCCTCCAACTATTTCAATTAAAAAAAATCTATCAATTATTTCCATATGATGAAATATGTAAATTGCAAATCAAAAGACTTAAGACACAAACCTAATTTATACCATTCACTCAATCCAACAAACCACACCAATCATTCACTTTGTCCATCAGCGACCATGACAGGGTGATATCTACATATGTATGTGTTTCATCATATGTCAAGGCTTATGACTTCAAACAAAAATCATTTTCACATACAAATTGGAAACTTGAACCAGACCTCAAAACTCAGAAAAAGGAAATTTGAGCCACACCAAAGATTTCGCGAGACGAACTTCATAGTACATACAATGTATTTTTGTTGGGTGTGAAGAGAATCTAAAAAAAGAATGTTAAGGCCTCCAAAAAGCCACAGATCACAAAACAAAGAAATAGAAAAATCATATGTGTAATTTAAGCTGCTTGGTTTGCAACTAAAACAAAAACTCCCACGAATCTCTGTGAACATTATTTTATGGTAGCTATATAAGAAAAAGGTAATAATTGGTTAATAAATTGCATTTATAATGCAAAGTAATAAAACATAGATTGCACAAATGGAAAGAAAAAATAAAAATATGAAATAATATTTTTTGCTGTTGTTGGTTAGTAATGAAAGAGCGGTAGCTGCATAAAGAAAAAAATCGATATTGCTTAATCTGTTTTAATGGCCAGTGGCAAGCAATACAAAACCCACAGTGAACCACTGACCCAATATTGATTTTGGAGAAGAGCTATGTAATAATGAAAAGTTAAGCATAACTAAATTATAGATATTTTCTTGGTTACAGCATGTAATAATTTTCAATTCCATGTTAGTCTCTCCTTTGGTAATATTTTCAATTTTTTTTCTTGATTTCTTTTTTTCACTCTTAAGCAATGCTAATAAACCATTGAAAGCCGTCATTATGTCTAAGCATTTGTGTAATGAGTTTTTGTTTTGATTTTAATTTTTTCTTGGCAATTGACTTTTAATTTATGTCCACACAGCTATCCAGCCAGCCAGCTAGCTTGCTCGTTGGTTGGTTGACTTGGCATGTGGTTTGCTTTGCTCGCTAGCCAGCCACAATATCTGTCATATCATTATCAACATGTTAACGTTGCTATCTTAATTATTGAAATAATATCGATGAGTTTTTGTCATTCGTTTTAGATCATTGCAACAGCCCTGCTGGTGGCCACCTGCTCTGCCTCATATCATGGCGCCGTTTCAACACAATATGCCAGCTTGGATCCCCACAGTCATTCGTATTCGTACGGTTATGCCGATCCAAATTCGCAAAAACACGAAACACGTTCACATGATGGCGTGACGCATGGTTCGTATTCGTATGTGGATGGTCATGGTCATGTCCAATCGGTCCATTATACCGCTGATCCTCATACTGGTTTCCATGCCACCGGTACCAATTTGCCCAAGGGTCCAGCTCCAGCTCCCGCCTTGGCCCATGCCGCTGCCTATGATGGTGGTCACTATGCTGCCGGACATGCCTATTATGGACCCTTGGCCCACATCACATTGACTCATGAAGGTGTACCCCATGATACCCCCGAAGTTGCCCATGCCAAGGCTGCCCATGCTGCTGCTTATGCTGCGGCCGCCGCTGCTGCTGCCCACAGTGGTGATGGTGGGCATCATTTGTACAAACGTTCATTGTGGGGAGGTCATGCCGGTTATGCCCACGTTGCTGCTCCCGTTGTCCTCACACATGGTGGTGTTCCCGTAGATACTCCCGATGTACAAGCCGCCAAAGCTGCCCACTATGCCGCTCATGCCAAAGCCCTGGGTGCTGCTGGCCATGGTCATGGTGCTCCCTTAGACACTCCTGAAGTTTCCCACGCCAAGGCTGCTCACTTTGCTGCCCATGCTGCCGCTCGTGCTGGTCTGCCCGGACCTGCTAGTCATGCCGTTGCTGCCCATGGTTATCACGTTCCCGTTATCCACAATGGTGTGCCCGTCGAAACACCCGAAGTACAACATGCCAAGGCTGCCCATTTCGCTGCTGTTGCTAAGGCCGCTGCCACCGCTGGTCCCTCCGATCATGGTGATGATGGTCGCTATGATGGCCGTTGGGATGGTGATCTTTCGGGAGGTCATGGTGGTGCTCCCTCACACTATGCCACATCTGCCCACCACACACCATCTGGTCCCTACCACGGTCCCCTGCACATTCCCGTCATTCACAATGGTGTGCCGGTAGAACCCGCAGAGGTACAACATGCCCGTGCTGCCCATTTGAATGCCTTGGCTGCCGAAAGCCATAACTCTGTCGGCCATGGTTATTATGGTAAATGGTAAGAAGAGGGTGAAAAGAAGTCAAATAGGAAACCAAGACCCCATTAACGTGATGTCACTGATTTTTTAATCGAACAAACAAAAAGGACCATGGAACTGATTTTTTTTATACGAAGGATGTCTATGAATGAAAATGGATATAATATCTAATATGAATACTCTCACACACTCTCTCTCACTTACTATTTAGGAAGTTTAAGTTTATTTTTGTTTTCACTATTTTGAAGACAACACAATTTTCTAGTTCTCTTCCATTTTCACTTCGCACTTGCACTGTCTCTTGATTTCAATAACCCTCTTTCAGTTTCCTTTCAAAAAACTCCAGACAAACACACGCTCATTTCTCTTGTGAGGAGAAGATTCTCAATAATCTTGCCCAAGAGACTTTTTCCAAACTCTCTCTCCTTTCTCTCTTTTACCATGAGAAAAACTTCTGCACTCTCTGCAACTATTCTCCTGTTCTGATCACTCAATTTAGTCACTGATATGTTACCTATACTTAGGATTCTTGCAATTTCTCTCTCTCCCTAACTCTCTGCAACTAGACCACCTTCATTTCAACCATGTCTCCCTCTCATCTCGTTCTCTCTTCTGAAAGTTATCACAATGGTCTCTATTTTTATTAATTACTTGCAATCTTGTCACTGTATCTACTACCACCAACACATCTATACTGTAAAACCCCTAACATTATAGACTTCCTAGACCCCTCCCCCCATTTCTTACTAATGTAGCGAACTTATGATCTTGCCACTGCCTTGAAATCGGATACTGATAATCTTACGAATATTAATATTATACTTAATACTCACCCAACTCTCCTCAACGGTAATAACGATGTTGACGATGAATATTTCTTTAGTTTAACGAATTTAATTTTTACTCTCTCCACTCTTCTCTTCACGTATTACCTTCTTCATTATAACGAAGCATATAATAGCAAAACATAAAATGTTGTAAATATTTTAAATATCTGAAAATGTAAAAAAAAACAAATAAAAAAATAAATTTATGTATTTTATACATTGTTATATTATTATGTAATGAGAAACAGCATGCAAAGACAAATAAAACGATACGAAAAAGTATTTGAATAAAAAAAGCAAACAAAAAATGAGTTTAAATTTTTCAAGGACCATTACAAAGCGTGGATTTATTAAAGAATCTTTTTCAAGGGCCAACTGAGGCGTGGATTTATTAAAGAATATTTTTCAAGGGCCAACTGAGGCGTGGATTTATTAATGAATATTTTTTCCAAAGGCCATCAAGGCGTGGATTTATTAAAGAATATTTTTCAAGGGCCAACTGGGGCGTGGATTTATTAATGAATATTTTTTGCAAAGGCCATCAAGGCGTGGATTTATTAAAGAATATGTTTTGCAAAGGCCATCAAGGCGTGGATTTATTAAAGAATATTTTTTCAAGGACTATCTCAAGGCGTGGATTTATTAAAGAATATTTTTTCAAGGACTCTTGGAGAAGAAGGCGTGGATTTTTAATGAATATTTTTCAAGGACCCTTGGAGAAGAAGGCGTGGATTTTTAATGAATATTTTTCAAGGACCCTTGGAGAAGAAGGCGTGGATTTTTAATGAATACTTTTCAAGGACCCTTGGAGAAGAAGGCGTGGATTTTTAATGAAAAATTTTCAAAGAGTCTTTGAGAAGAAGGCGTGGATTTTTAATGAAAATTTTTCAAGGAGTCTTTGAGAAGAAGGCGTGGATTTTTAATGAAAATTTTTCAAGGAGTCTTTGAGAAGAAGGCGTGGATTTTTAATGAAAATTTTTCAAGGAGTCTTTGAGAAGAAGGCGTGGATTTTTAATGAATATTTTTCAAGGACCCTTGGAGAAGAAGGCGTGGATTTTTAATGAATATTTTTCAAGGAGTCTTTGAGAAGAAGGCGTGGATTTTTAATGAAAATTTTTCAAGGAGTCTTTGAGAAGAAGGCGTGGATTTTTAATAAAAATTTTTCAAGGAGTCTTTGAGAAGAAGGCGTGGATTTTTAATGAAAATTTTTCAAGGAGTCTTTGAGAAGAAGGCGTGGATTTTTAATGAAAATTTTTC
Source organism: Musca vetustissima (assembly GCF_032173495.1). NCBI lineage: Eukaryota > Metazoa > Arthropoda > Insecta > Diptera > Muscidae > Musca > Musca vetustissima. Next base: position 21,643 of record NW_026882584.1, read on the forward strand.
AAGGAGTCTTTGAGAAGAAGGCGTGGATTTTTAATGAAAATTTTTCAAGGAGTCTTTGAGAAGAAGGCGTGGATTTTTAATGAAAATTTTTCAAGGAGTCTTTGAGAAGGGCGTGGATTTTTAATGAAAATTTTTCAAGGAGTCTTTGAGAAGAAGGCGTGGATTTTTAATGAAAATTTTTCAAGGAGTCTTTGAGAAGAAGGCGTGGATTTTTAATGAAAATTTTTCAAGGAGTCTTTGAGAAGAAGGCGTGGATTTTTTATTAAGAATTTCTAGAGAATAAGGCATGGATTTTTGATAAAATTTCCATTGGGACTATTTCTGTAGGTAGGACTATTATTGTATAATTTATATAATCACAATTTGTTGTAAATAAAATCAAATTCTTAGAACATTTTAAACAAACAATCCAGTACCCATTCAATCTTTAGAAGAAATTATGAAAACAATTTGTTTTCCCCCTCTCAATTTAAATGGATGTAATTACAATTCAGTGACAAAACGAAACCAAATGGCATAAAAAGTTCCTGCTGTTATGTCGTACAACGCTCAGTATGGCATCCATAAAGAGGTGGCCTTGCCTGTCAAAGGACAATCAAACATTAACGAACAACATCAACAAGTGGAATTCTTGATTACCCTAACCAGAGTAACATTTATTAGGATATTTTCTTGATTGGATCAATGGAGCATAAATTATTTGGAATATTTGAGTCGGTGCCTTTTTCACACTGGCACACTCACACACAAATGCAGAGTCGCACGGAAAAAGTCAAATAGAAAGTTGTGATTGCCTGCTGGCAGCAATAATTGAATTACAAATCACGAGGCGATGACGAAGAATGGGCAATGGAAAAAAGGGGTTGTTTGGGACGCACACACACAGCTTTACTTCAAGGAAAGATGGAGAAAATAAATCATTTTTTCTTGAAATGACATCCATTCATTAAAAATCACAAGTTTTAGTTTCTTTTCCATTTAATATTCCCCTCACCTTATTGATTTGCTTCCTTGCCCTCTCTACCACACCAAAGAACTTTTTGTTTGAATTCTTGAAAATTGCCAAAAATGCCAAAAGGTATGCCATCGGCATGTGTCCATTAATTGAAATCCTTTCACTGCCACTTGATTGGCTCTGAACATCAGGATTGGCATAATGCATGGCCACAAATTGTGTATTGGTTTGTGGACCCTTGTAGCCCACGCAATGATCAATCAATTCATCGGCAATATCGGTGTGATATGGTAGACAATGCATTATGGCTTTGCTAAGGATAATCTCATTATCCTTGCAAAATATCTGTCTGGCATTGAGCATTGACAACGATTGGCATGCAAAGACATTGCTATAACCATGAGTTATTAGAAACGCATTCTCCTGACCATCGATTTTAAATACAGCATATTGTGTGTCCGCTTTAACCATGTCATCTCTGTATCTTATTAAAATAATGGATGGATACTTTGCTGTGCAGACAAACGATAATTTTTGGTCCCGGAGAGGATTGCAACTTTGACGTAGATTATTCCGATTGGAACCAAGAATTTTGGGAAAATTTAAAAGTGATATTGTCAAAACCAACAGATAATTTATGGAAAACATTTTTATTTTTTCTTTGTTTTCACAAAAATTTTGACAATGAGGGGTTGTTCTGTTCGTACAAATAGTAGAGGTATATTTAAAGGGAAAGTGTATCGATCCTAAAAAAAAAATATTCTTTAAAAATCCACGCCTTGTAATGGCCCTAGAAAAAAATTCTTTAAAAATCCACGCCTTGTAATGGCCCTAGAAAAATATTCTTTAAAAATCCACGCCTTGTAATGGCCCTAGAAAAATATTCTTTAAAAATCCACGCCTCATTGAAATCCCTGAAGAGTCCTAGAAAAATATTCTTTAAAAATCCACGCCTTGTAGTGCTCCTAGCAAAATATTCTTCAAAAAATCCACGCCTGTACTAAGCCTTGAAAAATATTCTTCAAAAATCGGAACCGATTTTCAGGAAACTAAACACATATCATTCTAGGCTCAATTCCGTACGCTATGTCAAATGTTGTGCAAATCGAAAGCTATATAGGGACTTTGGTGCACCATTTACATTATATCGGACGAAACTATATATAGGAGCTTATCTAAATCTGAATCGATTTTCACGAAACTCGCACACACCATTCTAGGCTTAATTCAGTACGCTCTGCCAAATTTCGTGCAAATCGAATTATATATAGGGGCTTTGGTACACCATTTATCTTTAATCGGACGAAAATATACATGGGAGCTATATCTAAATCTGGACTGATTTTCACGAAGCTTAGCACACATCACTACAGGCTTAATTCAGTACGCTATGCCAAATTTCGTGCAAATCAAATGGTATATAGGGGCTTTGGTGCACCATTTACATGAAATCGGACGAAAATATATATGGGAGCTATATCTATATCTAAGCCGTGTGTCAAACAAATGAGCTGTGCTAAATTTCATTCAAATCGGATTATAAATGCGACCTGTACTTTGTTTACAATTTAACACCAACAGACGGACGGACATGCATAAATCAACTCAGAAAGTGATTCTATGCATATTCTCAAAAGGAACCATGTGTCTATCTCGTTTCCTTTTGCCTGTTACAAACATATACACAAAGACAAACTACCCTGTATCACAGTGTGGGGAAGGGTATAAAACTACAAGTCTCCACTAAGACTTGAAAAAATATTCTTTAAAAAATCCACGCCTCTACTAAGCCTTGAAACAATATTCTATAAAAAATCCAAGCCTGTACTGAGCCTTCAAAAAAAAAATCTTTAAAAAATCAAAGCCACTACTAAGCCTTGAAAAAATATGATTTACAAAATCCATGCCTTACTCAGCATTGGAAAAATACTCTTTAAAATATCCACGCCTGAACTCAGACATGGAAATATATTCTTTAGCTTTGAAAAATCCAGAACTCAGCCTTGAGAAAATCCACTCCATATCTCAGGCTTGAAAAAATCCACGTCAGAACTCAGGCTTGGAAAAAAATTTTAAAAAATCCACGCCTGATCAGAGCATTAAGTAAATCCATTCCAGAAATCAGGCTTGAAAAAATCCACTCCAGATCTCAGGTGTTATTCTTTAAAAATCCGCACCTGAACTCAACTTTGAAAAAGTTTCTTTAAAAATCCACCCTGAATTGAGCCTTAGAAAGATTTTCTTTAAAAAATCCACGCTTGAACTGAGCCTTGAAAAAAATCTTTAAAAAATCCACGCCGGAACTGAGTCTTGAAAAAATATTCTTTAAAAATCCAAGCTTGTATTGGTCCTCGAAAAAATAGTATTTAAAAAATCCATGTTTTTCACTATGAACAAATTAGACCCCAGAGTTTAGTGTCAAATGAAATCAACACAATTATTAAAAATAATTATTCGAATATAAACACACATATATTTTTTGTACATTTCAATTTAAAAAATAATATATTTTCTATGGAGGAAGAAACCAATCAGATTCCAAATCCATCAACTAACGAAGCAGTGCCAGGTGAAAGTCAACCCGATATCTACGATAAATCTCAGTCCTTAATAGATTTAGCCAATAAGACATTCCATGAGTTGTGCCAAACATTGGACAGTGAACAAAGCAAACTTGCCAGCTTAGAGGAACGACGCCAGAAGCTACACGAAGAAATGCAACAACTTAAAGCGGAAATAGAAAATGAGAAGAGGTTATATGGTATGAATTTGCTAGGGGACGTTTCGGAAAGTTTGAAATCTTTAAGCAGCGGTGAGTAAAAGACGGTAGCAGATTGCAGAAATATAAATTGTGATTCCTTAAATAATGTGTATTTATTACAGGAAATCCTATTGCGAATGAGGATAATGGTAACAACACAACCACAACGTCTGCAGGATCAAACATTAAAAATGACACTGAAGAAACAACTGCGGATGAACGGGCAAGTTGCATAAAGAACGAACTACAAAGTGTTTTGGAAGAGTGTATTGTTGAACAACAACGAAGCCCAGATGAGGGTATAAGAATCATGTCGGATGAGTAGAGGATAAACAAAATAATTCCGGATCCAGACTCCTTGAAAAAATATTCTTTAATAAATCCACGCCTTGTTTTGGTCCTTGAAAAAATATTTTTTAATAAATCCACGCCTTGTTTTGGTCCTTGAAAAAATATTCTTTAATAAATCCACGCCTTGTTTTGGTCCTTGAAAAAATATTCTTTAATAAATCCACGCCTTGTTTTGGTCCTTGAAAAAATATTCTTTAATAAATCCACGCCTTGTTTTGGTCCTTGAAAAAATATCCTTTAATAAATCCACGCCTTGTTTTGGTCCTTGAAAAAATATCCTTTAATAAATCCACGCCTTGTTTTGGTCCTTGAAAAAATATCCTTTAATAAATCCACGCCTTGTTTTGGTCCTTGAAAAAAATCTTCTGTAATAAATCCACGCCTTGTTTTGATCCTTGAAAAAATATTCTTTAATAAATCCACGCCTTGTTTTGGTCCTTGAAAAAATATTCTTTAATAAATCCACGCCTTGTTTTGGTCCTTGAAAAAATATTCTTTAATAAATCCACGCCTTGTTTTGGTCCTTGAAAAAATATTCTTTAATAAATCCACGCCTTGTTTTGGTCCTTGAAAAAATATTCTTTAATAAATCCACGCCTTGTTTTGGTCCTTGAAAAAATATTCTTTAATAAATCCACGCCTTGTTTTGGTCCTTGAAAAAATATTCTTTAATAAATCCACGCCTTGTTTTGGTCCTTGAAAAAATATTCTTTAATAAATCCACGCCTTGTTTTGGTCCTTGAAAAAATATTCTTTAATAAATCCACGCCTTGTTTTGGTCCTTGAAAAAATATTCTTTAATAAATCCACGCCTTGTTTTGGTCCTTGAAAAAATATTCTTTAATAAATCCACGCCTTGTTTTGGTCCTTGAAAAAATATGGTCCTTGAAAAAATATTCTTTAATAAATCCACGCCTTGTTTTGGTCCTTGAAAAAATATTCTTTAATAAATCCACGCCTTGTTTTGGTCCTTGAAAAAATATTCTTTAATAAATCCACGCCTTGTTTTGGTCCTTGAAAAAATATTCTTTAATAAATCCACGCCTTGTTTTGGTCCTTGAAAAAATATTCTTTAATAAATCCACGCCTTGTTTTGGTCCTTGAAAAAATATTCTTTAATAAATCCACGCCTTGTTTTGGTCCTTGAAAAAATATTCTTTAATAAATCCACGCCTTGTTTTGGTCCTTGAAAAAATATTCTTTAATAAATCCACGCCTTGTTTTGGTCCTTGAAAAAATATTCTTTAATAAATCCACGCCTTGTTTTGGTCCTTGAAAAAATATTCTTTAATAAATCCACGCCTTGTTTTGGTCCTTGAAAAAATATTCTTTAATAAATCCACGCCTTGTTTTGGTCCTTGAAAAAATATTCTTTAATAAATCCACGCCTTGTTTTGGTCCTTGAAAAAATATTCTTTAATAAATCCACGCCTTGTTTTGGTCCTTGAAAAAATATTCTTTAATAAATCCACGCCTTGTTTTGGTCCTTGAAAAAATATTCTTTAATAAATCCACGCCTTGTTTTGGTCCTTGAAAAAATATTCTTTAATAAATCCACGCCTTGTTTTGGTCCTTGAAAAAATATTCTTTAATAAATCCACGCCTTGTTTTGGTCCTTGAAAAAATATTCTTTAATAAATCCACGCCTTGTTTTGGTCCTTGAAAAAATATTCTTTAATAAATCCACGCCTTGTTTTGGTCCTTGAAAAAATATTCTTTAATAAATCCACGCCTTGTTTTGGTCCTTGAAAAAATATTCTTTAATAAATCCACGCCTTGTTTTGGTCCTTGAAAAAATATTCTTTAATAAATCCACGCCTTGTTTTGGTCCTTGAAAAAATATTCTTTAATAAATCCACGCCTTGTTTTGGTCCTTGAAAAAATATTCTTTAATAAATCCACGCCTTGTTTTGGTCCTTGAAAAAATATTCTTTAATAAATCCACGCCTTGTTTTGGTCCTTGAAAAAATATTCTTTAATAAATCCACGCCTTGTTTTGGTCCTTGAAAAAATATTCTTTAATAAATCCACGCCTTGTTTTGGTCCTTGAAAAAATATTCTTTAATAAATCCACGCCTTGTTTTGGTCCTTGAAAAAATATTCTTTAATAAATCCACGCCTTGTTTTGGTCCTTGAAAAAATATTCTTTAATAAATCCACGCCTTGTTTTGGTCCTTGAAAAAATATTCTTTAATAAATCCACGCCTTGTTTTGGTCCTTGAAAAAATATTCTTTAATAAATCCACGCCTTGTTTTGGTCCTTGAAAAAATATTCTTTAATAAATTTAATAAATCCACGCCTTGTTTTGGTCCTTGAAAAAATATTCTTTAATAAATCCACGCCTTGTTTTGGTCCTTGAAAAAATATTCTTTAATAAATCCACGCCTTGTTTTGGTCCTTGAAAAAATATTCTTTAATAAATCCACGCCTTGTTTTGGTCCTTGAAAAAATATTCTTTAATAAATCCACGCCTTGTTTTGGTCCTTGAAAAAATATTCTTTAATAAATCCACGCCTTGTTTTGGTCCTTGAAAAAATATTCTTTAATAAATCCACGCCTTGTTTTGGTCCTTGAAAAAATATTCTTTAATAAATCCACGCCTTGTTTTGGTCCTTGAAAAAATATTCTTTAATAAATCCACGCCTTGTTTTGGTCCTTGAAAAAAGTTTTCTTTGATAAATTCACGCCTTGTCTTGACCCTTGAAAAATATTCTTTAATAAATCGACGCCTTGTTTTGATCCTTGAAAAAATCTTCTTTAATAAATCCACGCCTTGTTTTGGTCCTTGAAAAAATATTCTTTAATAAATCCACGCCTTGTTTTGGTCCTTGAAAAAATATTCTTTAATAAATCCACGCCTTGATTTCCGTAATAAATTTTGGTCCTTGAAAAAATATTCTTTAATAAATCCACGCCTTGTTTTGGTCCTTGAATACATTGAAAACCTTTTATTTTTATTGTGAAATATTCTTTAATAAATCCACGCCTTGTTTTGGTCCTTGACGGACCAATTTTAGATATTTAATATACATTTCACGGTGGAGCATATATATGTATATATATATATATATATATATATTAGTGCAAATTGCGATTCAGTCAAAAGTAAACTTGTGAAATGAAGTATAACAATCAAGTATTATATTAGTATTTTGTTAATAAATATTTTGCATATTTTGAGGCATAGCGAATCGAAAGCTTTGCAATAGATTTCTTAAGCAATGAAAGCTTTACATTTTTACAGGGTATCTCAAAATGTTAAATTTTACAAAATGCACAGAGGAACAAACGATCGAAGTAACGCATCTGCAATTTTTACAATCAAAGCACGCATTTATTGTAATTGTAAAAAATTGCGGATACCTGTTTCTATATGAAGGAGTTGCCAGATCGAAACAAAATTTAACATGTGTTCATAACAGAGATAGGAGTTTCCAAAACAAAACACTCGTATCTACATAAACACAGTCATTCGCATACCCCATAAACAGTCCAATGATGTCAAATATTTTAACCAGTAAGGAAAGTAGTAAAGTCAGACGGGGCCGACTATATGATACCCTTCACCACTTTAGGTATGTTCAACAGATGAATTCTAACAGACGTCGCATTTTTAAAGGACCAGTAAAATGAAAATGGATCCATAAACATGTCATTCCGCAGCCGATACTAAATTTTTCATTTGGTCAGATATAGAAGCTATACCTAAATCTGAACCGATTATCAGGATAGGGATATATAGGGACTTTGGTGCACCATTTACATTAAATCGGACGAAAATATATATGGGAGCTATATCTAAATCTGAACCGATTTTCAGGAAACTTAATACACATCATTCTAGACCTAATTCATTACGCTGTGCCAAATTTCGTGCAAATCGAAAGATATATAGGGACTTTGATGCACCATTTACATAAAATCGGACGAATATATATATGGGAGCTATATCCAAATCTGAACCTATTTTCAGGAAACTTGACACACATCATTCTAGACTTAATTCATTCCGCTGTGCCAAATTTCGTGCAAATCGAACGATATATAGGGACTTCGGTACACCATCTACCTTCAATCGGACGAAAATATATATAAGAGCTATATCTAAATCTGAACCGATTTTCAGGAAACTTAATACACATCATTCTAGACCTAATTCATTACGCTGTGCCAAATTTCGTGCAAATCGAGAGATATATAGGGACTTTGATGCACCATTTACGTTAAATCGGACGAAAATATTTATGGGAGCTATATCTAAATCTGAACCGATTTTCAGGAAACTTAACACACATCATTCTAGGCCTAATTCATTACGCTGTGCCAAATTTCGTGCAAATCGAGAGATATATAGGGACTTTGGTGCACCATTTACATAAAATCGGACGAAAATATATATTGGAGCTATATCTAAATCTGAACCGAATTTTCCCAAATTAAATAGGGTTCGTCCTTGGGCCAAATAAGTGACCAATGCCAAATTTCAACCAATTCGGATTATAAATGCGACCTGTACTTTGTTTACAATTTAACATTGACAGACAGACGGACGGACATGCATAAATCGACTTAAAAAGTGATTCTATGCATATTCTCAATAGGATCCATGTGTCAATCTCGTTTCCTTTTGCCTGTTACAAACATATGCACAAAGACATAATACCCTGTACCACAGAGTGGTGAAGGGTATAAATATATGATACCCTTTACCACTTTGGGTATATTCAAGATATGTATTCTCACTGACCGCGCATTTTTGAAGGACCATTGACATGAATTTGGACTAAGTAAAATATGTTATGTGTGAACCGACTTAACCCTACGATCAATAACTGGGGAAATGTGTAGCTTTTTATACCCTCCACCATAGTATGGAGGGTATATTAAGTTTGTTTTTCCGTTTATAACTCATCGAAATAATCACATAAACAAATTGAGATAGGTCATCCAAATTTTGCAAAGTGTTGTATTTTATCTGCAGACAGGTCAAATTCGAAGATGGGCTATATCGGTCCACGTTAGGGACCGACTTGGACATTCGAACTAAAAGTATCCGAAAAGTTATAAATGTACTAAAGTTGGTACAATTTCGTAGGAAGTGAATGGATAGAGCTAAAAACTTGAAATTTGGAATGTGCATTAAGGGTGAGAAGTAGGGTCGATATATGCAGGTGGTTTTGAAACCGTGAACTCAAGTATACGAAAAGTACCAAACTGTACTAAAACCAGTAAGGAAAGTAGTAAAGTCGGACGGGGCCGACTATATGATACCCTTCACCACTATGGATATATTAAACAGGACTATTAACATGAAATTGGATGAAATAAAATATGTGATATTTATCTAAATGTGAATCTACCTATATATCCATAAGTTATATAAATCGACTTCAATCAAATATAAATAGGTTATCTGTTGGGCTATGTCTGTACTTCTAGAAAACGCAACTACGTAATTCTATGCTCAATTTTGTACGTTGTGCAAAATTTGATGTCAACCTGACTAGCATGAAGAGTTTGATGTCCAATTTACTTAAAATCGGGCGAAAATATATATGGACGCTCTATCCAAATATATCGAAGGATATATAGAGACTTTGGTGCACCATTTACATGAAATCGGACGAAACTATATCTGAATCTGGGCCGATTTTCTCGAAACTGGGCAGACATCATTCTAGGCTCAATTCAGTACGTTATGCCAAATTTCCTGCAAATCGAAAGATATATAGGGACTTTGGTACGCCATTTACCTTAAATCGGAGGAAGATATATACGGGAGCTATATCTAAATCTGAACCGATTTTCACGAAACTTTGCACACATCATTCTAGACTTAATTCAGTGCGCTATGCCAAATTTCGTGCAAATCGAAAGATATATAGGGACTTTGGTACGCCATTTACCAAAAATCTGCCGAAACTATATATGGGAGCTATTTCTAAATCTGAACCGATTTTCACGAAACTTGGCACACATCTTTCGTGGCTCAATTCAGTACGCAATGCCAAATTTCGTGCAAATCGAAAGATTTTCAGGGTCTAAAGTCCGTAAATCGGGCAAAAATATATATGGGAGCTATATCTAAATCAGAACCGATTTTTCCCAATTTCAATAGGGTTCGTCCTTGGGCCAAACAAATGAGCTGTGCCAAATTTCATCCAAATCGGATCATAAATGCGACCTGTACTTTGCTCACAAAAATACATGGACAGTCAGACAGACGGACGGACGGACATGCATAAATCGACTTAGAAAGTGATTCTATGCATATTCTCAAAAGGAACCATGTGTCTATCTCGTTTCCTTTTGCATGTTACAAACATATGCACAAAGACATAATACCCTGTACCACAGTGTGGTGAAGGGTATAATTAATGCAGTTTAAATATGGAGAAACGATTGAAGCTGGAATCCTGAAATTTGAAATAAACATTTCCATCGGAGTGTAGGATAGCGATATGTAAGTAATTTTGGAAATTTTTACTTATGTGTACGAAAGGTACTAAATGGTAGAATTGGATTTGGGTGGACCGATAAAGCTGAAACGCTGAAATTTCGAAATAAGATTGCTATTTCATTGTAGAGTTGAGGTATGTTTGTAATTTGGGAAATTCATACTTATGGGTACTAAATTTGGTACAATTTGAATTTTGGGTGAAGCAAAAGAACGCGAATCCTGAAATGTGGAGTTATGATCACTGTTGCGGTCCAGGGTTGGGCACGTAGGAAGTTTGGAAATTTCTACTAATGTATACTAAATGCTACAAAATTTAGTACAATTTTGATTTTGGTGAACTGGAACACAGAAATTTGGAAATTCGATTATTGTTGGAGTGTAGGATTGTGGGGCATGTATGTAGTTTTGAAAATTTGTACTTATGGGTATTAAATGATACTAAATTCAATACTATCTGGATTTAGAGCTAGAATAGTGAATATTTGAAATTAAGATTACTGTTGGAGTGTATAATAGAGCTATGTAGGTAGTTTTGTGAATTCGTTCTTATGTGCACTAAATGGTAGGGGAGAGGGGGGCACCTTTGAACACTTTTTGCTTTCAAGCCTTATAAAATTTTGTATTTTATAATTTTTGGTTTCTTATAAATTTTAACTAATAGGTACATATGTAACCTTTAAAATGAATATACATATGACATACTATAAGCTTGATAAATATGTTTTATTACTGTTTTAACGGACGAACTCAAAGTGTTCAAAACTGCCCCCCAGGGGGGCAGCTTTGAACAGAGGTTGACATTTTTGAACGACATGGTTTTTTACAGTGTTTATGTTCAAATATATATGTATTGTATTCATATATATCAGAAATGCATTAATTCATTAAAAAAAATATAAAAAAATGTTCAAAATTTAAAAAATTTAGATCGAAAGTTATTAAAACATAAAATGACTTAAATACAAAAATTAACATGGTGAAAAATACAGTTAATTTCGTAACCTTATTAGCCCATTTGAAATTTTGAGAAATCGAAGCCAAAAGTTAAAAACTCCTTTTTTACTCGAGTTTAATGGGCATGTTCAAAGGTGCCCCACCCATGGCATTTTACGGAAATTTTAAATAACTTTGTTTGTAATAAATATATATGAAAGAAATTACATTAGTTATGTTTGAAATGATTGTTGGAATGCAAAAAATTTGTTTGACGAAAGAAAACTATCACAGAATTCTTCCTGCGCCCTTACAACCAAATGAATAAAAGTTTACAATGACACTGAGAAAACATGGTCACCCATGCACAATTTTTCAACAACTGAAAAAGCAAGCCAAAGTGGTTTACGCATATAGAGAAAAAGATTGCCATATACAAAAATGTGGTTGCGGGTCGGAAAAATATTAAACCAAGATTTTATGAGCGCTGTTCAAAGGTGCCCCACGTTCAAAGGTGCCCCCCTCTCCCCTACTAAATTTGGTAAAATTTGAATTTTGGGAAAACTGATAGTGCTAGAATCCTAAAATTTGCATTATGATTCCTGTTGGGGTATAGGATTGGAAATGTGTACTTATGCGTACGAAAAGTACTAAATTTGATACAATTTGGATTTAGCTGAACCGATAGAGCTGGAATACTAAATATTTACTCTTGGAGTGTAGAATTGAGATATTGTAGAATAGTTTTGAAAATTTGCACTTATGTGTACTATATGGTACTAAATTCAGAACAATTTGGATTTAAGGTAAACTGATAGGTCTGAAATCCTGAAATAAGGTTTCCATTGGATTACATGATGTAGGTAGTAATGGAAATTTGTACTTATCGAGTACTAAACATTATTACAGTTTATCAAGATTGGATTTAGCTGACTCATAGAGCTGGAATCCTAGAATTTGGAAATTCAATTATTGTTGGAGTGTAGGACTTGCAGGGCATGGATGTAGTTCTGAAATTTGGAATTAAAAATGTGGTATGTGGGAAGTTTTGGAAGTTCTTACATATGATTGTAAGGGTATGTAGTTATGGAAATTTATATTAATGTGTACTAACTGCTCCTAAATTTGGATTTGGATGAAGCCATATTTGAAATTTGGATTTTTTGGAAATAAGTATTACAAAAGTACAAAGGGTAATAAATGGCACCAAATTTAATATAGAACTAGATTTCTGTTGCAGTCTGAATTGGTGTGTAGGGTTGAGAAATGGAGGTAGTTTTGGAAATACGTACGATAAAAGATCATATATACTAAATGGTTTGGGTTTTTAAATAATTCCCACATTCGCTAACAAAGTTGCGGGCATATCCTAGTCCTTGATGATTTTTTTCGACTGATGTTTTTATTTTTATCGATAAAATGTAATTTGCTGATTGGGGGTCATTACAAGGCATAAATTTAATATAGAACATTGTCTAACCACTCTCTCAATCGTTGATTTTTTTGAAACATATTTTCGCTAAGCATTTTCAAAATCGAGGATATCTTGAATAATACTTTTTAAGGGCTTTCACAGGCAGGTATTTTTCCTGGCATTTCTCATTGACGGTTTTGGACTCTAAGTTTAATTGGACCGTTGATCTGCATTGGTACATTTGCTCAAAATTAAATAATTTCGGAATAGAGGGAAGGTTAATCATATATCGATTTCTGATATTATGCGAATGAAATATTCAATTTGATACAAACAATTCAAAACGTAATCTTTTTATTAAATTGGGTTTTAAAAAATTTAAATAAGTTGAGTACGATTATTGGCTTTAATCTCTTTTTTCCACTTTAACCCTATCCTTCTTTACAAAACCTTAAGTCTTTCACCTCTAAAAAATTTGGAATACTTTGTATATTATGAAAAACATGCAAGGGCTCGCTAAAGAAAAAAAAATATATTAAACTAAAATTCTCATTCCTCGGGTCACACGAATTGCAACTCCCCCTTCCATATATTAAAAAAATGCCACATTTTATTTATTTTGAATATTTTTTATATTCACATGCAAAGACAAAAAACATTCTACAAAAGCAAAAATAAAAATAAAACAATGTCTCAAAATTTATTATCAATGGCTGGGGTTATTAATGACTTGACTAGACTTAAACTAAGGTTAACTTAACGGCATAGAATTCTTGCAACTTCTCGTTTGGAATTTAATAAAGAATAGAGTAGACATGTATGTGTGTATATGTGTATGCACCTTCATTTCATTGCATTCGAAGAAAATAAAAAAAAAATAAGTGGAAAGAAAAACTAAACAAAAATTATAAAGTGGTCAATTAAGATAACTTTTTTCGAGATAAAATCCCAAGCCACATCGGAACGGGTCACACAATTACCAATGACCTCTGTAATGAGATTAATGAAACGTTTTGAATTCTCTATTTTAAAATCACAGATTACAAGAACTTACATCACATTAACAACAACTGGGTCAGGCCATACAGGGGCAGGATGTGGTCCGGGTTTGGGAGCAGCACCACCGCCGCCGCCACCTCCTCCACCACCACCAGTGCCTACACAGCCGCCTTTGCCAGCCTTACCACCACGACCGCCAGTTGAGCCTTCAGGTCCTGGAGGACCATCAGCGCCATCTACACCATCAGGACCGCATAGAAGGAGGGGAGAACCACCACCATTGCCGCCGTTGCCACCACTTACACCTGAGACCAAACTGTTGCCAGCAGCACCACCGGCTCCACCGCCGCCGCCACCATCACCTCCTAGAGGACCAGCTCCGGCACCACCTCCACCGCCTCCGCCACCACCAGCAGCTGCACCACCACCTCCAGCGCCACCGCCGCCAGCAGGACCCAGACCACCAGCACCGCCGGAACCTCCAACAGCACCACCAGGACCGCCAGCTCCACCGGCACCAGCTACAACCGATGGTAGACCACCAAGGCCACCTAAACCACCAGGACCGCCAGCACCACCAGGTTGACCGGGACTACCACTTGCACCGGGCACAGCAGGAGGGGGGACGACAACAACCACAGCTTCGGAGGAGGCAGCAGCAGCGGGACCGTGAGCGGCAGCAGCAGAAGAGGCTGCAGCAGCAGCAGCAGCGGCAGCATTCAGAGCCTCAGCTGTGGCAGCAGCAGCTTCAGCCGCAGCGGCATTGGCACGTTCACTTTCAGCTTTGGCAGCCTCCACAGCTCTGGCAGCAGCATCAGCGGATGCCTCCACTTGGGCATTGACGGCTTCAGCTTGGGCTTGTACGGCTTCAACGACTTTTTGGGCAGCATCGGCATTGGCCAGGGCCACTGACTCGGCAGCCTGATTAACCTGGTCGGCAACACGTTGAGCGGCATCGGAAACAGCTACAACACTATCGATGACAGCGGCATTTGCTGGAATTTTTGACAATTGAGAATTCGCAGTAAATTTAAAAAAAAAATAGGAAACCTACGATCTGGTACTGGAGGTGGAGCATTAACAACGGCATCCACAGCTTGATTAACCTGATCGGCTGCCTTTTGAACTGCATCGGCAACAGCTACAGCGGCATCTGCCACAGCGGCTCCAGCTACAAATATGGAGAATCTTCAATTCCGAACACTTTTTAAATAAACCCTCAAACATTTCACCTACCATCTGGTCCAGCTGGTGGACTGGCCACACTTACAACCACATTTGGGTGGGGTGGTAATACCACATAATGTCCGGAGGGTACCACACCAACAGGCACTAAACTTGGCCTACCATTCACCACCGCAGCAAGGGCCACCAAAACGGTTAACAGAAAAACCTATAAATCCATTTCAAGAGAAATTTTGTTAATTCCAACGAAATTTGTATCCTTTTTCCGTTTTCCTCACCGATGATGTCCTCATTTTTGTGTGAACATTGAAATACAATTTCTATATTTCAAATAAATCAATAATTTATTACCGAGAAATCTTAAGAATCTGAAATCCGTTCAGAGCACGTTCCTCGTTAGAGATCAATAAAACTATGATTTCTTTATGGCGTGTGGTAAGCAATTTATAGAATCGAAGGTTGGTCGAAGTTAACATTCTGCCGCCTGTCGTCGGTCTCATTGTTTGGTCACAAATCTGTTTCTGTTTCCAGCACTTTTGCGGTCTAAGTGCACCTCAATTCCTTAATTCATTCACTCACTCATTCGCTGGCTGGCTCATTCATCCATTCAGCGTTACAAGTCACAACACAATAGAGATTAACCTGACGCCATCAAATAACTGCCGTTTGTTGGGTTGGCAGTGGGCAGAACGACTGGTTATTGTGGTATTACAGGTTAGGTTCTACATAATACAGTTTTGCTTTATTGAAATTGTAATAATAAATCATTGGCCAAGTAAGATGGCGATGGAGAAAATTTGAAAAATCAAGAATAGAATTAAAATATGTATTTTCTTATTTTAAAATAAATTTTTAATTTGCATAAACTATGCAAATTTTATTGCAAACCTTTTATGGTCAATAGGTTGCAGGAGGCAGACTAATAAATTTATATGGAGAAAACGCTATCCATAGACATAGATATAATTCAATAAGAAAGAAATGGGTCGACTATATAAAACCATACATCAATTTTGGCATATGTTGGAGGTATTCTTTATACCCTTCACCACACTGTGGTAGATGAAATTTTGTACAGCCCACTTATTTGGCTCAAGGACGAATCTAATTGACATTGGTGAAAATCGGTTCAGATTAAGATATAGCTGTCATATATTTTTTCATTCGATTTGAATGATGCACAAAACTTATATGATTTGAGCGATTTAGATACAATTTTACACAACATTCCAAAATAAAGTCTAGTGTGATGTGTGTAAAGTTTTATCGAAATCGGTTCAGATTTAGATATAGCTCTCATATTTTTGTATAGGAAATGGCGTGTATTAAGTTTAAGGGACTGAACGCCGATATATTTTCGATCGATTTTTATTAATGGTTCAATAAACTCCGAAGGTTTGTCCGATAAAAACGACAATTGGAATATCGTACCGTATTGAGTCTACAGATTTCGGTCATATGGCTAATGAGGGTTAATGAGTCCTATGGCTAAACTCGACCCCTCATCGTGCCTCATCGACCCCTAGTCTCATTAGACTACTAATGTCTTTGAATCAACTAGGAGCCGATTTAGAAATGTCCGTCTAAATAGGTATTACTGATAATTGTGAATGGGGTAGGGGAAACTGGGGCACATTCGGCACTTTATTTAAAGCTCTATATCTCAGTACCTCTTTAATAGATATAAAAACTTTATTGCTGGTTATTGTCCTCTGGTTATTATAAAAACTAGTACCAAAAACATATAATAAATTAAAAAAGTCAAATTAGCCGAATGTGCCCCATCAAATACCGAATATATCCCGGTAGGGGCACATTCTGGTAATTATCACCGCTATCAATTTGATTAGAATTCAGATCCCTTAAAGGTTCTATTTTGTTTCAATATGCGACTCTTTGATTTTTTAGTTTTTTTATATCAATGCATTGGACTTATATATGTAACTTCGAACCATACTAAAGGATTATTTTATATAGCACTATCTGTATATGGCAGAATGTGCTCATTTTAAAATGCCGAATCTAATCAGAGGTACTTTCTATAGTGTTTTCATTTTTTTCTAACGTTTTTAAGATAAGGTAGTATAAACATGTATGTAGGTCTGTAATTTATTTTTATTGGTTTAGTATTATAGTATAAACCGAGAACGATCTTAACGTATGGCTCCTGTTTAAAAACATCAGATGGGGCTGACCATATGATACCCTACACAACTAACTACTACGAAAATCTAACTTTCTGCGATTTTGTATTCTGAGCCTGGACAATATTTCGGGATATTTGCATAAACAGTCCTTCTATATATATGGTCAGATCGCCTTTACAGTGTAAAATATGTGATGTTCTGCGAATAATAATGGCGACGAGAAAATCTGACACAAATAAAGTCTCATTGCAACCCCTAAATATCATCTCAACACCACTGAAAATTATAGGCGACGTCCATGACCACAATCGGAATTTCATTAAAAATTTCAAAGCGACTGCTGTAGCTATTTTCATCACCCGTTGAAATAGTGAGCTGATATGTGCCGCGAGTTCACCCATAAGAACTATAAACAAATGGGTTTAGGCGTCGGGTTAGTTGCCCACACTCGGAAAACCCCTCCTACTATGAAAAAGCAAAGAACAAGAAAACCAAACCCCCCTAATGTTTGCGATCCTCGCACGCTGTACAGAACAGGCGCAGTTTCACTTTGGCGGATATACTCAAAATGTACAAAGCCGATATTATTGTCTTGAAGAAATGCGATGGAAAGGAACAGGCGTAAGTATATCAGACTATTACGCACTGTATTATATCAGCCATGAAATGACCATGAATGATCGAGATTTAAAGGAGTACAAATGAAGTTCGGAAATTTTACCAACGAGTAAAACTCCAAACCGAAGACTTTGGTGCAGGCACAACTTCCTGTAGAGAGATGAAGAAGAAGACCTGGTGACAGATACAGATAGTGGGTTGAGGATCTGGAAGGAGCATTTTGATAAGTTTCTGGTATCAAATTCATATCGAAAACGTCATCGCCGAAGCTGCACCAGTCCCCCCTACTCTAAACGATTCAATCAAATTTCCGTATTTTATCTTATTAGATAAAATTTTGCATCAATCAGACAAAAATCTGTAAATTTATCCACTAAACCCCGGGTAGAAAAAATCGGCTTTGAAAAAACAGTTTCTGAAGTGATGGCAATGCCTAACCTCGATACGCTTAAACTTACTTTGCAAAACTTCGAGCATTATAGTTTTATACCATAGACAGACGACAGCCTTAATTTGCATTAAAAAGTTCTTAATTTGAATTAAAATTTACCCCTGACAGACGAGAGTTTATGCATTTATGAACCAGTTTTTTGTTTCAAAACTATTGTTTGTCTGGGTGTAGGAAGAAAATATTGACATTTCTTTACAATATTTTTTAGGATTACATCTTTTTGAAAATTGACATGGCAGGAAGGAAAACTAACAGCTATAATGAAGATAAAACAGCTCCAAATTTGAAGAAATGTTGAATTTTGCCTTTATTTTTAATTTTTATTTTCGTAAACGTAAACAAATTTGACAACAATCAATTTATTTTCTACAGCATTGCCATACTGAAATTGCTTAATTCAGTATAAACTGAGTTTGATTTTGTGCATTAACAACACATAAAAATGAGGATAATGTACAAGTTAATTTGAATTAAGTCTGTCTAGGCTATTAGTCATTTAATTAAATACTCGATTGGAATATTTCAAATTCCCAATGGGTATAACACATCCATGTCGAATATAGCAACATCAGAGAGAAAATTCGCATAAAGCCTTCAAAATACCGAAAATTTGTACCATTTTATGAGAGAATTGCCAAAACGAAAGACGATATTAATAAATTTTAGCAGGAAGATTTGAAACCCAACTAGAAACCCATAAATTATATTGATTGAACAAATTGTGGTGGAGGATATAAAAACTTTTAGTGTATAGTATATGATATTCGGTTTGATTCTACACATCAAATTATTCACGTCATTCTCAAATCACTTCATCTTCCTTAAAGGTGTTAGTGGTTAATGGAAGTTTGTTCTGTTGGCTTTATTGTAACATATTTGCATTCAATAAAAAAAACACTTTATGCATACTGACATGAACTTGAAACTGACCACAGCATGTCACAACAAACCAGCAGAAATAACTTCGATTCAAATGAATTTTTGCTCTCTATTATATAGAAATAATTTTTCAGATTAAAAGTTGATATTGATGTACATTAGGGTTCAATGGCAAAATAAATGTTTCAGAAATAAATATAAAAAACTAATATATTGAATATATTAAAAAAATGTTGGTCCATTTTTCAATTTGACATCTTTTCAAATTAAATATTTCGATTTACTTCCACATGTTCTAATTAACCCCACGGCAGCCTAATATATGACAAATTATTGTCTGCAAAATCACTTGAATTTAACACGCGAGCTATTCGAATTTGAGACACTTGTTATAGTAAGTCAGCCAGTTTCTGGCAACAATAACAACAAAAATGCCACCGTTTATTGTAATTGTTCTGTAATACCTTATTACAAAGAGAACGACTGCCGAACAACTTCTGGAACCAGTAAGCGCATTGCATTGCGTGCCCTATGGCCACCAACAAAGTGTTAACTTGCTCGAGGTCAGACAAGCTGAGATACACTTGTTAACGAGTGGCTCCCCCAATACGGTGTTGGCATAACGTCAGCTATTCTTGACTTACAGCTGATCAATCGTTCGTTCGATCGAAATATGGCGCAATTAGTTACGATCAATGTCAAAGCAAAAATAGAATTTTTTAAATAACTTTGATTCATAATTGTTTTGTTTGGTTTCGTTTCGAAAAGGGTGGTATAACCAGTTTGTTGGATTTAGATTATATTTTAAGATAACCAAGTAACGTTATTCTCCATAAGAGGATAGATTGATAAACTAGATTTTATTTAAAATAAAATATTTGTGCTTATTATGATGATTGAGGATAATAATTATATTTGGTAACTACAAAATATATTGTTATTGTTTTTGTCACGACCATCTGCCAAATTTTTATACCCCACACAATTATATTGTCAGGGTAGTATAACTTCGTGCAGCCCAACAGTTTGTATCGCCGCGAAATATTGATCCTAGACCCACCTTTATGTATGCCGATCATCATATCTCGACTAGCTGAGTCGATTTAGACATGTGTGTCCGTCCGTCTGTCCTTTATAATTTGTAAACACGATACAGGCTACAGTTATGGACAAATCTTCACGAAATTGTACATGCAGGATTCAGGCTGAAGACCAATTACCAATTACTGGACCCATTACATAATTTTTATCGGTTTTTCTGGTCGCCCGCACATTTAGCGGGTCAAATTGATCCTGACTTCTGTGTGTTCTATGGCGTATATATATTTCTGAAGATTCATTATAGGTACATATAAAGTTTGTGCCACTATTCGGTATTTTGAAGGATTTTATCGCTTTTTCCCACCGAAGTGGTTTTATTCCTGGTTTTGGGGGGCAATGAATATTTTTGCAAAATGTTTAGACATATACATGCTCGGCCTTATTTTATGGTTTTAGCAGCATTTTCCAACCAAAGTAACTGTAATTATACTTTTTGAGTTTTTGGAGGATGAAATTATTTTGGCAGAATATTTGCCATAAAGGTCTATTTTTGACGTAGCTCCAATATAAAGGCCACACACAATTTTCATTATTTTAAGGAGACCCCAATTATTATTTCGAACACTAGACTAATTCAAGGATTTTTTCTTTTTGAATGATGGCCACGTACATATGAACTAGAACAGTTGTAATCGGTCAAGATTTTCAGTTTTTCTGGCGTGGATTTTATAAAGAAATTTCTTAAGACCAATAGGCGTGGATTTTATAAAGAAATTCCTTAAGACCAATAGGCGTGGATTTTATAAAGAAATATCTTAAGACCAATAGGC
>NW_026882585.1:0-42753 GCF_032173495.1 Musca vetustissima
AAATAAGACGTTTCTCTCGGAAAATTTCTTTTCATACAAACAAAAGAAAAAACACACACACATAAACATATACTTGCATAATGATGTAAAAAAACTCAAAAGGTTGATTATTACTATTCTCAACTGAATTGATATTGGTCATATTATTATGTGTATACACAATCGAAATTTTGGTATGTATGTAAAACCAACGACAAAAGGGAGTTCACAAAATAACGGTTCTAAAGTCTTCAATTGTTTCCTTGTGAAGGAATGTTGCCGTTTGACATTTGTAAGTCCCTTAAGTACATTTGACAGAAATGGGGCCTTGTAATTCAAGAAGAACCAGTAAGGAAAGTAATGGCCGACTATATTATACCCTTCACCACTATGGGTATATTAAACAGGACTATTAACATGAAATTGGATGAAATAAAATATGTGATATTTATCTAAATGTGAATCGGACTAGATCTATCCATAAACATATCATTCGTTTGGGACAAAAGTATGTAAATCGACTTCAAACAAATATCAATAGGTCATCCGTTGGGGTATGTCTGTACTTCTAGAAAACGTAGCTACGTTATTCTAGGCTCAATTTTGTACGTTGTGCAAAATTTGATGCGAATCTGACAAACATGAGGAGTTTGATGGACAATTTACTTAAAACTATATATGGGAGCTATATCTAAATCTGGACCGATTTTCACAAAACTTAGAAGACATTACTCTAGGCTCAATTCAGGTCGTCATGCCAAATTTCGTGCAAATCGAAAGATATATAGGGACTTTGGTGCATCATTTACATGAAATCGGACGAAACCTATATATGGGAGCTATATCTAAATCTGGGGCCATTTTCACGAAACTTGGCAGACATCATTCTGGACTCAATTCAGTACTTTATGACAAATTTCGTACAAATCGAAAGATATATAGGAACTTTGGTGGACCATTTACATGAAATAGACGAAACTATATATGGGAGCTATGGGATTTTCGCGAAACTTTACAGACATCATTCTAAGCTCAATTCAGTATGTTATACCAATTGCAAATCGAAGGATATATAGGGACTCTGGTGCACCATTAACATCAAATCGGACGAAGATATATATGGAAGCTATATCTAAATTGAATTTCAATAGGGTTCGTCCTTGGGCCAAACAAATGAGCTGTGCCAAATTTCATCCAAATCTGATTATATTTTTTTTTTTAATTTCTTTTAAATTGTACGAAATCGATTTTGAAATTATTGCAAAAGTTAAAAAAAAAACAGTGTTTTACATACAAATTTATTTTGTGGTTTTAAATTTCATATGTGTTTATAGTTTGTTTTTGTTTTTATCGTTCTGTTTTCCATCGAAGACTATTTTCAATCAATCTAAAGGACCTTTTTGTTTTCATGTGTTACCAATGATGAAGAACAGCAGAAAAACAAACAGAAAATAACAGATTTTTTGGAAAAATCAGATATATTTCTCACCTATGTTACATATACACGAACTGAAATAAAAGATCTAAAAATAGGGGAACAGTTATTCAAAGAAATCAAGGCTGCAGAATCGACCGAAAACCAAAGGTTTATTGTCTACTAAATTAAAACCGTTGTTAAGTATTTCTTGGTATGCATTTCAAATTTCTTAAAAATTTCGGGAATTTTATATTGAGGCTTCGTCCTGTTAAATTTTCTGCTAGCAATTTCTGTATGTTAAAAACCGGGGTAGGAACTTCGTCGTACCGAAAACTTAGCGGAACCATTTCAATTATATGGGATCTACATAATAAATTTAAGAAAACCCGCATTTTATTTGCTTCAACAATATAAAGGAGCTCCTTCCTACTTGCTTATTTTATTATTAGAATACTATCGTGTTCTTGTATGAGTTGTTATCCACCGATTTAGGCTTTTAAGTTAGAGTTTTATAATTGCAAAACATTTTCCCTAAAATATTCCTCTAAAACCACTAAATGAACAATAACCATGCATTTCGAGTACTGTCGGTGTAAGTTTAATAGTCTGGACGTGTTTAAGGAGTTGTGTACAAAAGTAAATGAAACTTTTCCGCACAAAGGCATACCGCAAGCATACCAGACATAGCTATGTCTGAATCTAGATATCCCGCAATGTCTGAAATATTCAAAAAGTTGAGGCAATGAAAGAAATTCTAAAATCACTTTCAACATCACTAACTAACAGAAATTTTTCATTAGTTTTGTCAGTTTGTTAAAAAACACTCATTTTAGTTAAAAATCACGATTTGAGTAGCATTTAAAACTGGACAAAAAATCAAACAATTTGTGGAATGTTTACAATTAACTTACTAGGAGAATGATGTATGATTATTTGATATTGGCTCTGGGAGGGTAGTTGACTCCAAAAGAAATTCAATGTAAATGGTGCACCAAACTCCCAATATTGGTCCGATTGAGACAACATATTGCACGGCGTATTGAAATTACATAAGGTTGACGTCCCTGAAGGTTCGTTGAAATCGGTTCAGGTTTAGATATAGCTCCCATATATAGTTTCATCCGATTATATGTAAATAATGCACCATGGTGCCCGATGGTGCGAAATGAAAAAAGTCATATTTTCCCTTTCTTAAATATAGGATGGTAGATTAATTAAGTTTTGTTTTTTAATATAAATAATTTGTACGCTTTGGTTACGGGTATGGCTATTAAAATTTGTAACAATATATTTATACTAGCTGACCCGGCAAACGTTGTTTTGCCTTAGTTATAGGTATATTTAATTTTTAAACAATTGTTAGGGGAGAGGGGGCGCCTTTGAACGAGGGGCACCTTTGAACAGCGTTCATAAAATATCTCGGAGACATTTCCACAAACCGGTATTTTCTTTCATATATATTTACTACAAAAAAAAGTTATTATAAATTTCCGTAAAATACCACAGGTGGGGCACCTTTGAACATACCCAGTAAAAAACGGAATTTTTAACTTTTGGCTTCGATTTCTCGAAAATTTCAAATGGGCTAATAAGATTACGAAATTTTCTGTATTTTTCACCATATAAATTTTTGTTTTTTTGTCATTTTATGTTTTAATAAATTTTGATCAGAATTTTTTAACTTTCGAATATTTTTGTATATATTTTTTAATAAATAAGTGCATTTCAGTAATAAAATATGTATATCAAGCTTAAAGTATGTCATATGTATATTCATTTTAAAGGCTACATATGTACCTATTAGTTAAAACTTATAAGAAACCAACAAGTATATCATAAAAAATTTTATGAGGCTTGAAAGAAAAAAGGGTTCAAAGGTGCCCCCTCTCCCCTAATTAGTTTTCAGATTGCCATTATAGGCTTCTATATGTTTGCTATATATTGTATATATAGTTGTTGACAGTTAAGGGGGAACAGTTTGTGCAAATGTTGAGGCCATATACCTACCTATAAATGCCAATTTTATATCTTAACTAAAAATCGTGAAATTTTGTAATCGGATTTATTATATCCTCACATTTTTTAACCACTTGATTTCAATTAAACATTTGAATAAGTTGTTGTTTATGGTTACATAGGTCCACATCCAAACTCGAAAAACTAATACACTTTCTTTGACAAATATGAAAATGAGATTTCATGTCCAACAGCTTGGGCTCTGAAGAAAATAAGACAAAACTTCAAATATCTGACGGGAATGCTAATAATGCTATCATTACCATTGTTTTCGTCGATGTTAATGATCGCCTTATTAGTATTAAAACATACACATATTTTATGAAATTGGAAGTTTTGATCTAACTTACTCAAAAACGAGTGAAAAAGCGTTAAGTTCGGCCGGGCTGAACTTTGGATACCGTCCACCATAGATATACTGACAGGTACTAGAAATGAAAATATAGGGAACATACCAAAAAATTGACCTATACCGATATGTCTAAAAACGAATTATGTAAACCATAACGTAAATCATAATACAATAATATAGTAATGTAATTCTTAGAACCAAACTCAAAACGCGGAACAAACCAGATAACTATTTTAATATAAACAAGTGAAAAAGAGGTAAGTTCGGCCGGGCCGAACTTCGGATACCCTCCACCATAGATATACTGACAGGTACTTGAAATGAAAATATATGGAAAATACCAAAAAGTGGACCTATATCGACATTTCCACAAACCGGTTATGTAAACCACAATATAAACTATAAACAAAAACAAATTTCAGAACATTTTAATGGACAATTATACCCTCAGCATTATTGATAATGACACGGTTAAGATGGTTCTAGACCCCATGTTTCTTTGGACCAAAGTTGTTTCAGAAAATCTTGATTTCATCCAAATTTGGCCATCTTATTATTTATTCCAAACTTAGTTCAAGTACGAAGATGGGGAATATCTGTCCACTCCTTCTGGTACCTGCTACACAGAGGGGGTGGAGGTATTTGGCACCTAATAAGAACAAAATGTTCCAAATTTCAGCGAATTTTATGTTTCAAGAAAACAAAAATTACCACCATTACATAAAACAGCGATAAATTCAATAAATACTATACATCAATCAGTTACCAATCAGGAAGGTAGGAGAACTCATGGACATTTCACACATTTTTGTAGTGTTAATGCGAGCATGTACAAATCTAGGATTTTCTTCATTTTCAAATTAAAATTAGTATATATTGCAGCTGGATAAAGTTTGCTTACTAATTAATTGTAGCAATATGATATTCAAATTTAACGTTGATAACTTTAGCAGAGGCAGCGAAGTGCCACGGGGCCAGCTAGTAATATTATAAAAACCAAATAAAAGTTTTTTTGGGATTCAAAGAAAAAATATTTGGAAAAATAATTATACAACGGATAATGGGGGGTGAAAATTGATAAGATCAAAAATCACCAAGCTATAGTGGTATACTAATACGAAGAAGATAAATGACTAATATGTATTTATGTTTTCTTTGGAAATCCAATTGATAATGGATAACGAAAATAATTGCCAATAAAAATAAATTTGAAGAAAAATTAAATTTAAACTCTCAATTTTATTGATAAAATATCTATAAGCAAAATAATTGAGTGTTTATATAGCTATGAAAAGTTGTTGTTATTTTGAGGATAGGAATACAATAATACTGAAAATTATGCAAACTCAGTGTTTCGAAATCGATTGTTTTGTAGTTAATTTGCAAGGAATCAAACAAATCCAGACTAGATATAATAACAATTTCATCGTATGAAAGTCCCCTTTCCTATTTTAATTAAATTTCCAAAGCCATCTCTTAGCATAAAATATGCAACACTAGGCGTTTAATTGAAATTTCTAAATAGCATGTCTGCACACATTCCAAATCAATTTATCTCATTCTATACCAATGGAAACGTTCCGATATTATCCATTTCTTTACATTGCTTATATAATCCGTGTATTCATGAATTAATGTATGTTCGTCCTGTCAACGCCATGTTATGTTCCAGCATCATGCTAAAGTATTCAAATGTATACAATTGCAAATAAATAGCATTCGTGTCACGTTTAGCCACTTCTAAGTTTCAGGTTTGTTCCATATTATTATACAGAAGTGTTAGGTTTCTTTTTTTTGTCAATAGTGAAAAATGTTATTCATGTTGTTCTCTTTTGTATGCAGTTCCAGAGAAGAAAGTTGTTTAGTATGCAACATGTTTTCTTAATATGAATATGCAATTTTCGAAGAGTTTATAAAAGGCGATGTTAACTCACAGATGTTACAGAGATGGTTATTATTAGCCTTATTCCCAATGAATTTTCTCCCTCTCACCGTATGGCAAAAATAGAGTCATCGATTGCTACTCGGTGTTTATTTAAGCCTTTACTTCGATACTTATCGTTTATAAGATAAGTGGGAATAAGAAGTCTGCCGAATATGTCTTGGGCTGACAATAAACAGGAAACTGCACCATTTAATATGTTTCCGTTTGTGATGGCAGATTCTCTTAGATATCTTCGGCTAAACAAAATAACTATTTAGGTGAGAAACAGAAAACAGATCTCCAACGTTCTATGAACGGAAAACTGGTTATAAAATGCGCAGATCATAAATTCGACCAGTATATTGTTTACAATTTTACATGGACAAATGGACGGACGGAAATACATAAATCGACTCAGAAATTGATTCTGTGGGTTTATCTGTTACAAACACATGTACAAAGATATAATACGTAGTACCACAATGCGCTGAAGAGTATATATCAGTATTATTGGCAGATTTTTTTATTGCAATGAACATATTTCTTCTCTTAAAAATTCTTCCCCCATTGTACACAACAAAATATTTATTACCTATCCTTGCACTCACTAGTACTCCACACATAAGAAAACACAGCTCATAGCCTTCATATTGCGTAGTTGCATTTTGCAAATGTTTTGTTATAAATGGCAACATAAATTTCAACTTTCAACAATTTCACAGATTTATGTGATGATCTATATTCGACGATACACACTGCAACGATATAAAACTTAAAAACGTATTGTTGAAGTAAAAAACGAATATATAACAAATAGCCGCAAAAATTATCTGACATGAAAAAAACTCTTCAACAACAGGCAGTAATAAATAATTAAATTTAAAACTGGAAATAGGTATTAAAATCGTATGTGTGAATATTTAAACATGCATACATACATGCAAATATATCTTTACTTCTTTGCTCAAGGCATACTGATGGATGATTTTGGTTTTGTGGAATACTCTTTAATAAAGATTCAGATCTTAAATAAATTTTATTTGTATAGTTTTGTGGGGGTTTATTGAAAATTCTCTAGAAGGAATATTTGCAAATTTTTTAAATTTTACGTGCTATTAACTCTCATAGATTCAAAATAGGTAGTTCTGTAAAGACAAATAGTCCGTTAATATTGTATAGGCTTGTAAACATTTTTGAAAGTCTGAATTAATGACATTTATTTGCTGGGGACATATAACATTGTTGAAACGGATATTTAGATAATAAACCCAATTTGTGTACTTTGCTCAGTCAATGCCATCACAACGTATAAAAGTTGCAGTTTTGTTAAACCGCGATTTAGAACCAGAATCAGAATGAGAAGAAAAAATACAGCAGAACAATAAAGTCTGCTACTACAATAGCAAATCCAGTTAATTCATTGTAGTTTTCTCTCTTGGCATCAGAACTATTCTGCCTTCATGCCAAAATTATGTGTATCAGTTTCGGCGACAATGTACAGGTCACACTTATGATTCGAATTGAATTAAATTTGGTACAGCTCGTCTATCTGGCCCAAGGACGAACCCTATTGAGAAATAGGTTTAGATTTAGCTCCCATTTATATTTTCGTCCGATTTAATGTAAATGGTGTACCAAAGCCCCTATATATCTTTCGATTTGCACGAACTTTGGCATAGCGTACTGAATTAAGTCAAGAATGATGTGCCTTAAGTTTCCAGAAAATCGGTTCAGATTTGGTTATAGCTCCCATATATATATTCTAGAATGGTGTGTTTTAAGTTTCGCGAAAATTCTCCGATTTTAAGATCCAAAATTAGGCCGATTGCCACAAAATTTTGCACAACGTACCAAAGCTTGTATAACAAGTTTTGCTGAAATCGGTTAGATTTAGATATAGATCTCATATATATTTTCGTCCGATTTTAAATAAATGGGGCACCAAAGACTCAAAGTTAGACCGATTGACACAAAATTTTGCACAACGTACTTAAGATAGTACAGCCAAACATGTGTAAATTTTTTTTGGAATCCGTTTAGATTTAGATATGGCTCCCGATTTTAAGAGGACCCAAGGGCTCAATTGGGCTCCAAATATTTGCTTGAAATCGATTTACATATTTTTATCCTATTGTAAAAAACGAATGACATGTTTATGCATTGATCTAAGTCGGTTCACATTTAGGTAAAGGTCACATATTTTACTTCATCCAATTTCATGTTAATGGCCCTTATGTTAGGATGCACCTGTTTAATATATCCATAGTGGTGAAGGGTATCGTCGGCCCTGTCCGACTTTACTGCTTTCCTTACTGGTTTGCCTTGAGGAAGTGGCCAAAAATTGTTTCCTTCACTTTTCTCTTTTGGTTTTTCCTTTTGGGGTTTTTTCTAATTTTGTGCAATAGAAGTTAACATTATCAGAAATCAAATTTAAAAGCTAATAATGATATTTCTCTTTAAATCACGTTTTTCCCTCTTGTTTTAGGGTCAATAACAAATAATGAAATTTTTTTAAATTGTACCTAAAATTATTTAATTACAAACCGCTGGACTTTAAAAATCACGCTTTCCCTTCAGTTGACCTCTTTTTTGGAACGAAGGATAATGTCACGTCTTCCTAGTGTGACTGGGGAACACGTTTTGTATGTTAGAAGTGTCACAGACATTGACATTGCGTACATAAATTTTCACGCCAGTCGTTTTGTTTTATATCCTTTGGTTTTATTTTTATATCTTTTAACCCATCAAATGCTAAAAAGTTCTAAAGTTTACACATTTGTTGTTGAGAAGGATAAAGTAGTCCCAACGGAGTGGAAATATGAAATAATGTCCCTCAAATTTTTAGTAGAAAGTGGTCAATGACAGCAGCTGAAAGTGTCAAATGTTGCCAAACAACGTTAAACAATCCAAGATGGCAACAAATATAAAAATAAGCTAAAACGAATAGCTACTTTTTATAGAAAAATTAAAATGCAATACAAAGCAGCACGTAAAGTTGTTAAATTCCGTATGTAAAATCTAGTGTCATTCTAAAATTGATAAAGTAATTTAGTACGCTTGTCAATTGAACTAAGATAGGGTCGTTGGTAGATCATACACACAAAACTGTGCGAACCTATTTTACTCAAGGACTCATATTTTGCTTACAAAAATACATGGACAAAATCGATTATAGCGAACACATTTCCTGGTCCCGTAGTTTTAAGAGAGCTCTTTCATACAAATCTTATCTCTTATAGCGAACTACGGATATAGCGAACTTTCTTTATATCGAACTATTTATTCACTCCTAACTTTCGGTTTCCATTTATATTGATTCGGTTATAACGAACTTGTTACAAATATACATAATACTTAACGATGACAATCCGAACACAAGTTAATTTTGTATCGTAGCACTGGCAACCTTTTCAAAAAATGTTAGGTTAATCAAAGAAAAAGAGAAACAGCTTAAGTATTGTCAAGCAGAACACAAAATTAGTCAATTTCGGAACTGAATATATATTTTTTCTGTTTATGCTAGGTTCCATACCTTGGATATAGTGAACTTCTTCTATAAAGAACTAATTTGTCTGGTCCCTGGATGATCGCTATAACCGTACTTTACTGTATCTATATCCTCAAAAGTAGCCGATACTTTTCTTCTGTATGTTACAAGCATATACACAAAGACATAATACCCTTTGTCGCAGTGTGTTGTAGGAAGTAAATAAGGAAGTATAGGAAGTACATGTAGTTATCAAGTCCACTCAACGCAATGTAACGATAGAACAACAAAATTTGTGATTTTCGACTAGAAATTCAATAAATTTTTCGGTGCATTTCATCCCCGAAAAATTATACGATCATTATCGAAAATTATAGACATGGTCCTTGGCCTTAATCAGAACCACATGCAGAATTTACTAGCCATCAGCGCTACATTTCCGACCTCTAATGCGGAAGGGATAGTTCTAAACAGTATTAGAGTAGGTAGACTCCTGTACATATTGTGACGGCAAAAGTCGATACTCTCGTTTTTTTTCAACACATTAAATATAAATAAATGAAAATGAACTAAACTGAATTAAAATAAATTTAGAATGAATTAAAATTAATAAAACAATACTTATAAAATATTTACATTAAATATTTAATACATAAATGAACAATAATTTCCCCGAACTTTGTAAGCGACCCTCATTGTTGTTTACATCAAGTTTTGGCTGCCCGTTAGATTCATTGGTCGATCAACTCAAGGCCACTCAACGCAATGTAACGATAGAACAACAAACAAAGCAACACAGGCGACGACCAAGAAACACTAACAACTAACAAACGGCGTAAAAAAAATAAGGGAATTGATGAGGATCAGTGGCGTGATCCGAAACTATAGTCTTCCCTGCCTTACCCCTCGGCAAACAATGCCATACATTCCCCACTAATAAATAGTTGTTTGTTTATAAAAACAACAAACGGGGATTCAGTCTGACTATTTTACAAAAACAAAATACAAATGGTATCCCAAATAAACCGCCAACACTATTATTTTATTTTCATTATTATGTCAGTTTTCATTAGATTTAAACATATTTTGAACTTATTGTTATGACCTAATTTAACACCTAATTTAATATTGAAGAAATATTCTTGGCTGTCCATGACTGCTACTTTCCATACGATACAAATTCATTCGACGCAGATAATGGAAAATTGTTTTCTTTCATTAGGGGTTTTTTGGAGAATATGCTGCTGAGCTAGGCATAAAATGTATAAGGCCGGCAGGTTACATCACACTCGTAAAAGCAGAAGAATGAATATATATATATATATATATATTCACTAGAACCTTAAATAAATTAGATCCTTTAATATCATCAATTAACTTAATCAAACGCATGTAGCAGCGAAAACGTTAAAGCTTGAAAAGATTGACATTTCTCTAAGACTAAATTCGGCTGTTTTAGAGATTTCAATTCATCAATAGAATCAAACTATTAAAGTTGAAGACAGATCATATGATGAGAGCAATGAGTTCAATGAAGACGGACTACAACGTATATAAGAATATTTATATATAGTGACTTAGATTTAGAAAATGAAACAAAGTTCATTTAAATAATATATGTAATCACAGACGTAGCAAAGGGGATGTTATCCTTGGTGCTAGACACCGCGCAAATTATTGTTGTTAACTTTTGTAATGCAACAGAATATTTTTGATTTTTTCACAAACACCAAACATATCACATAAACAACACCCCCCCCACCCCTTCCCCCCACTGCATACGACCTTCTATGTGATGATATTCCATAATTTTATATATGAATTAAATTATTTTTGTCCCCAAAGGGTTAATACATTAAAGCGTTAATTTCTAAAAACCATTGTTCCATTATTCTTTCAGAAGGTTAAGAAAGCTATTCTGGTTGAAATACAATTATTTTTTCAATTTTATGACTTTTGGCCAAATTTGACAAAAATTGCCACTTTGACCTATAGTGCAACGTAACGAGAATGCGTGGCCACGGACAATAGGGAAAGTAATGACCGTTGTTACAACAACAGAAATAGAGTGACTGAAGACTATAAAAGGGAAAGTTCTTGTTAGAACAGGGATCAGTCAGGGAGCAACGGCGAAGACGACAACAGGCGACAACTATCCAATTGGAAAACCAGGTGAGTCAGAGTGGTGATCATTGAATTTAGACCATAAGAAGTGTCCGTAGCTCTTTGGTCCCTTCGCGATAGAACCCTTGAAGTATTTGTAACTCTCGGGTCCGTCAGTATTAACTCGCGCGGTGTAAAAACCCTTGAAGTGTCCGTAGCTCTTGGGCCCGCCGGAATTAACCTATTTCAAACCCTTGAAGTGTTCGTAACTCTTGGGCCCGCCGGAATTAACCCATTAAGAACCCATGAAGTGTCCGTAACTCTTGAGTCCGCCGGAATTAACCCATTTAAAACCTTGAAGTGTTCGTAACTCTGGGGCCCGTCGGAATTAACCCTCTAAGAACCCCTTGAAGTGTCCGTAACTCTTGGGTCCGTCGGTATTAACCCTCTAAGAACCTTGAAGTGCCGTAACTCTTGGGCCCGTTGAGGTTAACCCTCTAAGAACTCTTGAAGTTTCTGCAACTCTTGGGCCCGTTGAAGTTAACCCTCTGAGAACCCCTTGAAGTGTCCGTAACTCTTGGGTCCGTATTTCGTTAACACAGTGGGTTTTAATTGTCAATCGCTTTGCATATATGTCAAATAAATCCTCATAAGTAGGTTAACCCGGTAAACAGTTCCAATGCATATGCCGTATTACTATTGCCTCAAATGAATACGTATGGATTTATTTCAAAAGGTTAAATTGTAGAACTACGAATGTATAAAGCGTTAATACATTATTTTGACAATTTAGAAGATTTGCTGAAGCTAACTTGAAATTTTGAAAATTATTCAAAAATAAATGCTATGGTGATTTTTTACCTGTCATTTGGAAATCCAAACATTCCCATCCATAAGTTATGAGACCAAAATTCATATTTGATTTTATATCTAGTAACCGCAGTTTTCCGAAAAAGTGAATGTTCTTTGTATTCATGTTTGACACCTTCTACATTGCATGGCTGATATGTATGACTGGTAAATATATTGACGATGTTGGTGATTATTTTTTTAGATATTTTTATATCCTTCACCACACTGTGGCACAGATTATTATGACTTTGTGCATATGTTTGTAACGGGCAAAAGGAAACGAGATAGACACATGGTACCTTCTGAGAACATGCATAGAATCACTTTCAGGAAGAGCGGGAGGTATTCTACTTCCTATAGCAAGCTGCAAGTATTTTTCTTCCTGTGGAAGCGCTGCAGGTATTCTTCTTCCTATAGGAGAGCTGGAAGTATTTTTCTTCTTGTGGAAGAGCTGATGGTATTCTTCTTCCTGTGTAAGATCTGAAGGTATTCTTCTTTCTGTAGAAGAGCTGAAGGTATTCTTCATTCTATAGGAGAGCTGTGAAAATCGGGTCAGATTTAGATGTTGCTCCCATATGTTGCACCGATTTAATGTAAATGGTGTATCAAAGTGCCTATATATCTTTCAATTTGCACGGAATTTGCTATAGCCTACTGAATTAAGTTTAGAATGATGTCCGCAAAGTTTCGTGAAAATCGGTTCAGATTTAGATATAAAGCTCCCATAGGTGTACCAAAGTGCCTATATATCTTTCGATTTGAACACAATTTGGTATAGCCTACTGAATAAAGTCTAAAATTATGCGTGCTAAGTTTTGTGAAAAATTTAGATATAGCTCCCGTACATAGATTCGACCGATTTTAGGTAAATGGTGCACCAAAGTATAACGTAGCGAATTAAGTTTATAATGATGTATGCTAAGTTTCGTGAAAATAGGCCCATACATATTTTCGTCCGATTTAATGTACAGTGTGCACTAAAGACAAAGTTTGGCCGATTTGCACACAATTTTGTACAATGTACTATAACCTTACGTGTGTCAAGTTTTTTATACCCTCCACCATAGTATGAACAGTATATTAATTTTGTTTTTCCGTTTATAACTCATCGAAATAATCATTTCCGACCCTATAAAGCATATATATATTCTTGAACAGCGTAAAATTCTATGACGATATAGCCATGTCCGTCTGTCTGTTGTAATCACTCTAGCCTCCAAACGAATTGAGATAGATCGCCAAAATTTTGCATAGAGTCGACTTTTGTATGCAGGCAGGTCAAGTTCGAAGATGGGCTTTTTCGGTCCACGGTATTTTGGGGTTCTTAAGCGCGTTTTTCACCTGAATTCGCTGAAATGTGGTACAATGGGTTCTTTTTGGGTACCAAATATCTCCACTAAAAATTATAAATATAATTTCATTTTTTCTGGTAGCCCCCAAATTTCGGTTTTAGGTTCTTGAGCGTGTTTTTCAAGCGAATTCACTGAAATTTGGTAATTTGTGGTCGTATATGGTAACAAATCTCCCTACCAAAAATTATTAATATTCACCCCCTTTTAGGGGTATGCCCCATATAACCCCCTTTTATACCCTCCACCATAGTATGGAGGGTATATTAATTTTGTTTTTCTGTTTGTAACTCAAAGAAATGAACTTCATTCTTTTGTAGAGTGTTAATGATTTAAATTTGTTGCAATGCCACAGAGGATGATTCTGCTTACAGTTTCTGCATAAACCTTTATCTTCATTTGACTGGGAGTAGAATGATTGCGATCTCGAAAAATGCGGGTTATCTTTCTGATTAGATTTCTTTAAATCTATAATTGTTTCTAAAATTCCAATTTTTTTGCTCAAATATGAATAAAAATGTGGCCAGGTTGGAAACTCCCTATGGTCACTGAGTGAATCTTCCCAAGATCTTAAAGTTTCCCCTGACAATTTTGTCGAACATAAGTGAACGAGTATTGGATCCCAATTGTCCGTATTAATTTCATAAGATTTGAAAATTGATATGCTTTCATTAATACAGTTTTGGATCTGTCGGATTGCTTTGGAACTTTCGCAGGAGGCGATTTGAATACCAACATGTTTCTTCATTTGTTGATGAACAAGTATGCGCATATTCTCAAATCTATTTTTCAATGCTTCCCAAGCTAATTTAAAATTCGCGTCACATAAGCTTCACCTTTAATTTTACTCCTCAAATGGTAAAGTCGTTGAGCATCAGACAACCCAGTGTGGTTAATAAACACACCTTGGAAAATATCCGTAAAAGGGGCCACTTGGAATAACCTCCTTCAAAGAGTTGGGTATCACAAGGTGGTAGCTTGAGGCTTGGAATTCCTTGATGAACCATGGTCCGAGTACTCTCATGCACTTTCGGCTGGAGTTTGACCTGACTCCTCTAATAATCATGACTTTACACTTTTGATATAATTCTGACGCTTCATCAAATGTAACTGTCATGTCTCCCGAGTCCACCGGCGCGTCTCCATCACAATCTTCCGTCATACAATTTTCATAACTTTCAAGCAAATTGTTCCAACGTCGCTCCAGCTCTTCATGTTGTACTTCCAGCGGCGTTGCCGAATCAAGTTCTCCAAGTTTTGTTTTAATTTTTTTACAAAATGATTGTAATTGTTTTGTATCAAAGCCAAATTTTCGACGAATCATATTTTCCTTCTTTTTCGTCATGATAAGTTGCAAAAATTCTTTAGTTTATATACCCGCAACGTGTTTTTGTGTATATGCTTTGATATTTTGAGCTTTGCAATTAATTTCAAGGAGAACATAAAGATCCCATTTAATCGGCGAAACTAAACAACGTGGCAACACTTTCTTCTTCAATTTTGTCTATTTTATTTTTATACCCTTCACCACACTGTGGTACAGGGTATTATGTCTTTGTGCATATGTTTGTAACAGGCAAAAATAATCGAGATAGACCCATGGTTCCTTTTGAGAATATGCATAGAATCACTTTCTAAGTCGATTTATGCATGTCCGTCCGTCCGTCTGTCCGTCTGTCTGTCCATGTTAAATTGTAAACAAAGTACAGGCCGTCTGTCCGTCTGTCTGTCCATGTTAAATTGTAAACAAAGTACAGGTCGCATTTATGATCCGAATTGGATGAAATTTGGCATAGGTCACTTATTCGGCCCAAGGACGAACCCTATTGAAATTGGGAAAAATCGGTTCAGATTTAGATATAGCTCCCATATATATATTTAACCGATTTAATGTAAACGGTCCCTATATATCTTTCGATTTGCACGAAATTTTGTACAGGCTAATCATTTAGGCCTATAATGATGTCTGCCAAGTTTCGTGGAAATCGGTCCAGATTTAGATATAGCTCCCATATATAGTTTCGTCCGATTTCTTGTAAATGGTACACCAAAGTCCCTATATATCTTTCGATTTGCACGAAATTTGGCATAACGTACTGAATTAAGCCTAGAGTGATGTCTGCCAAGTTTTATGAAAATCAGTCCAGATTTCTATATAGCTCCCACTTATAGTTTCGTCCGATTTCATGTAAATGGTGCCCCAAAGTCCCTATATATCTTTCGATTTGCACGAAATTTGGTAGAGCCTAATCATTTAGGTCTAGAATGATGTATGTAAAGTTTCGTGAAAATCGGTCCAGATTTAGATATAGCTCCCATATATAGTTTCGTGCGATTTCATGTAAATGGTACCCCAAAGTCCTATATATCTTTCGATTTGCACGAAATTTGGCATAACGTACTGAATTGAGCCTAGATTGATGTCTGCGTTGTTTCGTGAAAATCGGTCCACATTTAGATATAGCTCCCTTTTATTAAAGATTGATTTTAAGTACTTGACGCACCAAGGAACCAATAGGAACAAAACGTTCTGAAATTAGTATAACGTATCCTGTGACAAGTTTGTTTGAAATCGCTTAATATTTGGCCCGATATCAAGTAAATTGGGCATCAAACTCCTCATGTTAGTCAGTTTGACATCAAATTTTGCACAACGTACAAAATTGAGCATAGAATTATTTAGTTTTCTAGAAGTACAGACATAGCCCAACGGATGACCTATTTATATTTGTTTGAAGTCGATTTACATACTTTATGGATAGATCTACGTAGATTCACATTTAGATAAATATCACATGTTTCATTTCATTCAAGTACATGCTAATAGTCCTGTTTAATATACCCATAGTGGTGAAGGGTATCATATAGTCGGCCCCGTCCGACTTTACTACTTTCCTTACTGGTTTTCTTATATATTTCAACTCTGTGTACTCCGTTACCTTTTTCATGTATGTACTCACAAGCCGTTACCTTTTACAAAACAACTTTCAAAAAGTCCACAAATTTATATTTTTCTTCTTCCTTTATCCTTTAAATTTGGTGTTACAACAACAATTAAATTCCATTGCTCCAACTATCACATTGCTGTTTATTGTCCCGCATTCACGAACGATGAATTGTCCTTTATTTCAGCTTCTGTTGTTGTACGCAATCAGGGTGATTTCTTTTAAATTGTTGTTATACGGCAAATCAGGGTGATTTCGTTTATGTCAGCAAACACTCGCAATATATCTCAATCTATTTTTTAATTGTTCTTAATTATTTCCACTTTTTCAGTATTTTCAACGTTTTAACACAAATATAATTTTCTTTCCGAATTAAATGTCCGTCCACGATCGCAGTTTACACTGTTTTCCTATTTTCGTTTCTCTTTCATCAGTGAAGCCAGGTTGTTGCCTATTTGTGCTAACTAAGTTTGACGAATTCAAAGCACTTGCCACATTTCTAACACTTGTAATATTCTGAGATTTCGTAATTTCAGCATTCTTCCTCCTATAAGAAACATATTCTTTATACGCACTACATCCTCTATAATTTGCCGTATGTCCAAACTGTTTGCAGTTGACGCAAAAAACTTTATCATTTGAATCTAATTGACACTCACCAATTTCATAATTTTTGTCGAATTTTAAGCAATAAAAAGGGCTTGTAGAATTATTTGAAAAATGTCCCCATTTCTGGCATCTCCAACACTGGGGGATTTTTGTTGATGTCTTCGGTCTTTCCCATGAAACTATATGGTCGAGGATATTCCTTATACCGAGGATCTCGTTTATTTTCCGGTTTGGTTTAAGTGTTATTAAAAATAACCCTGTATCAAATCCATTTTTTTGGGAATCTACGTATAGAACTTTGAAACTGATTCAACCGTATTCCAGATAAAATGATAAATTTCCGACTAAAAACTAAAGTCCCCTACAAAGTACACTTTGCCGTTTAAACTCTTTTGGAGTATATGAATAAGATGAAATCTCCTTTTCTTTTAGCAATTGCATCATTTCAGCATGGGTTGAAGCATTCTTTAAGAATAATTTTCTTTTCCATTTAGATTGGTTTTTCGTTTTCAACTGCTCAATAAGAGATCATATATTAACTTTTTGAAGGAATATAGGTGGACAAAACGAATCGGATTGTGGATTCAGTTTGTTTATGAACATTAGTGTTTACATTTAAATTAGATTCTCTGATGCTTAAATAAGTCAATTTATACATGACCATCATGTTTACGTTTCTTCTTCCTTTTAATTTCTTAGAATTCTTGATCCATGGAAATCTCCTCCCCCTCTCCTGATCCCAATGTCAAATATGTCGTATAATTCAGACATATTTGACATTGAAGCATCGTCCTGGAGGACGCAATTACTTGGAAGATCCAACTCAGAATTAAACTGAGTCTTGCCAAAATCTCCATTCAATTGTTTCTGCGAATCTGACTTGCTTTCTTTGCATCTATTTGTACGATTCAATTGTCTAACTGAAGCCACATCATTTGGATCTTTTCTTTTGTTTCCGAATGGGATGGAACAGGAGGCCTCCCCCCGTCTGAGAAACGGATGGAGGTTTCCCCATCATTTGCACCCGCGCCAACTGCGTTCCACGTACTTATTCTTGTTTTATTTCAAAGGTTTTTTATTCTTGATTTATTTTAAAGGGTTCCTTCGGGAAATCAAAATCTAATTTAATTTTTTTCCAAATTTTTCCAACCGATACGTTTCACAGTCACAAATAGACTCCTAAAATAACACGAATTCATGTTGAATCAATAGGTATTTAATGTTGAATTAAATATGAAATCATATTAAAATTACATGAACCCATGTTGAAATGATATGAAAACCGCATTGAAACCACTTGGAATTTCATGTTGATATAACATTTGTTCATTGTTCCCGTTATGTCCTCCTTTAATAGATATGTTTCAAATGAAATTTTAGGTCTGTAATTATTGCGAATTTTTGTTAATATATTATCAAAAATATGTTAAATATGTCTTAGTAATTTCTCATTCAATTAATTAACATTATCGTGAGCAAAATTTTGCACAATACTTGCCAAATTCATATTATTATTGTCGGCCTCAAACATAATTTTATTTTAAAGAATTAAATTCAATTAGTATTTGTATCACTTCACTTTTCCACGCGGTATACGCCTTTACACTCTAATAAATGCTTTACGAATGGAATTCTCCTTTTTTATACCCTCCACCATAGTATAAAGGGAATATTAATTTGGTTTTTCCGTTTGTAACCCATCCAAATAATCATTTCCAACCCTACAAAGTATATATCTTCATGATCAGCTGAAAATTCTAAGACGTTCTAAGCATGTCAACCCGTCTGTTGTAATCATTCTTGCGTGTAAACGAATTGTGATAGATCACCAAAATTTTATAAATACAAGTCCATTTTTCTTCCCATATAGAGGTACCCCCCAATTTTCGGTATTTTGGGGTTAATGAGCGCGTTTTTCAACCAAATTCGCTAAATTTATATCGGCCCCCGTTTAGGCATACCTCCCATATAAGGGTACACCCCAATTTTTAGTTTTTGGGGTTTTGACCGGATTTTTTCTCCGAATTGCCATTTTGAGTTTTTAATATGTACCAAATATCTCTACAAAAGTTATATACAGTGGTGGTCACAGAATTAAAACATTTACTGTGGTAAACATTTTTTGATCAGCCCTCGATTCGTTTGAAGTATTTTTGAAAATTTTTTAATTCAGAACACTTCGATATACTGCACTTAAAAGATTTAGTGCGAAAATAGAAAATTATTGCATGGAATTTTCCATAAATAACGGTTTTTACGAAAATACATCGATTTTGTAGTGGCCATTTAATTAAAACATTGTGTGATTTTTTACTTTACTGTATTTTTTTTTGAAAATATTTTTTTAAAAAGCTCATTAATTTAGTTCAATTATGTAAACTAAGCACTGATAGAATCATTACAGATAAAAATATCTGAAAAAATCTGTAAAATGTATCAAAATTGCCAAAAATTTGTACAGTACACCTAACATTCAGAAAACACCCTTATTATAGAAAATAAAGGTCCGAATGCACTAGAAATTGCTAGAATTAGTAAAAACCATTAATAATTTTCAAAAAGAATAAATATTTGAAATAAAAACTCAAAAATTGGAATTCACATAAAGGAACGATTCAATTTCAATAGCCTTTACTAAAGAAGGCCGGAATATTTTTGCAGTATGTGAGAAAATATAGATAGATATTGGTATTTATTATATCAAATCGATTGTTCGAGTAGTACAGAATACATTTTATCAAAAAATATATCAGTCACAACTGAACGAACAGGGATCAAGGCCTATGTTGACAAGTAAAGGTTTCTGGCACACAGCAGTATTTTTGATGTTCAACACAAGTCTTCAAATATTTGTCAAAGTGTAAAATTTTTCCTAACTTTTTTACTAAAATAGATTAAGTGGAAGTTATTCTCTTCATAAAATATTATTTTGGAAAAATATTGTCATGTTCAATAGATTTTATGGGTTAGGAGTTGACCATCAATCATGCTGCTGTGTGCCAGAAACCTTTACTTGTCAACATAGGCCTTGATCTCTGTTCGTTCAGTTGTGACTGATATATTTTTTGATAAAATGTATTCTGTACTACTCGAACAATCGATTTGATATAATAAATACCAATATCAATCTATATTTTCTCACATACTGCAAAAATATTCCGGCCTTCTTTAGTAAAGGCTATTGAAATTGAATCGTTCCTTTATGTTAATTCCAATTTTTGAGTTTTTATTTCAAATATTTATTCTTTTTGAAAATTATTAATGGTTTTTACTAATTCTAGCAATTTCTAGTGCATTCGGACCTTTATTTTCTATAATAAGGGTGTTTTCTGAATGTTAGGTGTACTGTACAAATTTTTGGCAATTTTGATACATTTTACAGATTTTTTCAGATATTTTTATCTGTAATGATTCTATCAGTGCTTAGTTTACATAATTGAACTAAATTAATGAGCTTTTTAAAAAATATTTTCAAAAAAAAATATAGTAAAGTAAAAAATCACACAATGTTTTAATTAAATGGCCACTTCAAAATCGATGTATTTTCGTAAAAACCGTTATTTATGGAAAATTCCATGCAATAATTTTCAATTTTCGCACTAAATCTTTTAAGTGCAGTATATCGAAGTGTTCTGAATTAAAAAATTTTCAAAAATACTTCAAACGAATCGAGGGCTGATCAAAAAATGTTTACCACAGTAAA
This sequence comes from Musca vetustissima, assembly GCF_032173495.1. NCBI lineage: Eukaryota > Metazoa > Arthropoda > Insecta > Diptera > Muscidae > Musca > Musca vetustissima. Next base: position 20,737 of record NW_026882585.1, read on the forward strand.
TGTTTTAATTCTGTGACCACCACTGTATATAGGTCCATTTTTTCGGGTAGCCCGCATAAAAAGGTCCAATTTCGTTATTTTGGGGATCTTAATCGCGGTTTGCAACCGAATTCGCTGTAATTAATATTCGCCCCCTTTTAGGGGTAGTCCCCATATAACCCCCTTTTTATACCCTACACCATAGTAAAGAAGGTATATTAATTTGGGTTTTCCGTTTGTATTTCATCGAAATAGTAATTTCCGACCCTAAAAATTATATATATATATATATATATAGCTCCCAATTTTCGGTATTTTGGGGTTCTTGAGCGCGTTTTTCAATCAAATTCGCTGGTACATTGAGCTCCTATTGGGTACCAAATTTTCCCACTAAAAATAAATATAGTTACACTTTTTCTGGTAGCCCTCATATAAGGTTAACCCCCCAATTTTTAGTTTTCGTGGGGTTTTTACGGGATTTTTTTCTTGGAATTGGCTGTAACTTTGTATTTATCTCTACAAAAAATTATATATATATATATATATATATATCTATATATATAAAAATGAATTTCTGTTTGTTTGTTTGATCAGTGTTTTCATGAAATTTTCACAGTCGATTTTTGAGTACATTTTTGGTAACATAGGGTACTTAATTTTTTTGTAGGGGCAGGGGAAACAGTAGCCTACATACAAATTGCTCCCTTTATTGGATAAGAATTGGTAATTTATAGCAAAATCTTAGTAAATATACAAACCATAGATATAGATTATAGAATGGTGAATATACATTTTTATGAACTCCACAAACCACTTTTCTTTTGGAGTTGCCAATTCGCAATTTGTTTGCATGAATGTGATGGTGGAAATGATAAAGACAGAAATATCAGCGAGAGTTGTACTGAATAAGAAGTACAGTAAATAAATGTACTGTATGCCTAAATTAGGCTATTCAGGCTATTTATACCCTTCACCACACTGGTGATATGTTTGTAACAAGCAAAAAAGAAACGAGATAGACATGGTTTCTTTTGAGAATATGCATAGAATCAATTTTTAAGTTGATTTATGCATGTCCGTCCGTCCGTCTGCCTGTCCATGTTCAATTGTAAGCAAAGTATACGTCGCATTTATGATCCGAATTGGATGCAATGTGGTATAGGTCACTTATTTGGCCCACGGACGAACGCTATTGAAATTAGGAAAAATCGGTTCAGATTTATATATATATCTCCCATATATTTTTTCGTCCGATTTTAGGTAATTGGTGCACCAAAATCTCTGAAAATAATTCGATTTGCACGAAATTTGGCACAGAGTACTGAATTAGGTCAAACATGATGTGTGTTAAGTTTCCTGAAAATCGGTCCAGATTTAGATATAGCTCGCATTTTCGTCCGATTTAATGTAAATAGTGCACCAAAGTCGCTATATATCTTTCGATTTGCACAACATTTGGCACAGCGTACTGAACTGATCCTAGAATGATGTGTGCTAAGTTTCGTTAAAATAGGTTCAGATTTAGATATAGCTCCCATATATATTTTCGTCCTATTTAAGGTAAATGGTGCACCAAAGTCCCTAAATATCTTTCGATTTGCACGAAATTTAATACAGCCTACTGAATTAAGTCTAGAATGATGTGTGCAAAGTTTCGTGAAAATCGGTTCAGATTTAGATATAGCTCCCCTATGTATTTGCGTCCGATTTAATGTAAATGATAAGCCCTTTAGCCGTCATTTGATGCTGACACAATAAATCGACTATTTCTTCAAAAGTTCTTGAGATTTTCACATGAAATTTTGTAGGGACATTCTTGAATTAGTGTAGATTCGAATCAAATAAAAAAATATATAAATATTAAATATAATTACAGGAGAAACAAAAAACCGTGTCAAATTGAGTCCGGAGTGACACATATTTTCGTCCGATTTTGTGTAAATGGTGCATTAAAGCCCCTATATTACTTTCGATTTGCACGAAACTTTCCATAGCGTACTGAATTAAGTCTGGAGTGATGTGTGTTACGTTTCGGGAAAATCGGTTCACATTTAGCCATAGCTCCCACATATATTTTCGTCCGGTTTTGTGTAAATGGTGCATTAAAATCCCTGTAAATATTGCACTAAAGACATTAAATATGTCTCCAATAGCGATAGAACTTTGCAAAGAGTACCTTTCCAGTATGTCATGACATGCCCTGAAAGTAACATAGCATAGATAAACTTAAAAAATTCCGCATGGATGAAGAGTTATATCAACAATATTGAACATAACTCAAAATTTCAGAACATGTAATATGGGTATATCTAAAGAACGGTTACAGATACCATCTTTGAAATCTGTCTGAATAACGTAGGCTTATATACACATCATCCATTAAAAAATGAGCGCGGTACGATAGGAGATAAATTCACTCCCCGTTGTATAATCTACATATAGCGAATAAAATATTTTTGTTTGAAGAATCAAACAGATTTTACTAAGATTTTTAAAGTACCTCATGCTATTCGATAGAAGTAACATAGGTTAGATAAAATTCTAAAATTCAGCGTTGATGCGGACTTATAGCATCAAAATTAATCACCCATATTAAATAATATACCTATTCTATTCTTATATCTTAAGAGGGTTACAGTCTTCCACTTCAAAATTTCTCTGACTATCTTCCTTACAAATACGCATCATCCCTATAAAAATTGGCGTGGTACAATGGCGGTAATGTACTGTCCATTGCATTACATCTATCTATACATTTGAAATAGACAACAAAATCGCTGAATAAACTGCAATTTTGCAGCGGACAAACTTTTGATATTTGGTACATCATTTAAATGAAATCGGAAATATATCTAAACCTGAAACGTCTTCAATCCAATACGCTATGCAATATTTCATGAAAATCTATGTATTTACACCATTTGAATAAAATCGAACAAACATATATGAGGGAGCTACTACTACTACTAACCGATTTCAACAAAAAATATCGTGCAAATAGAATATGATTTATGGTGCACCATTTACATAAAATGGGAATAAGGTATATATGTAAGCTGTATTCAAATCTGAACCGATGTCAAACTTAATAAGAAGCATTCTGAACTAAACTCCATACCCGCTGCTTAATTTCGTGAATATAAAACAAACATAGACTCCTCGGTGCGCCATTTAAATAAAATAGGATTAAAATATATATAGGAACTATACCTAAATCGGAAGCTATTTCAAGAAAAAAAACGTCACGGACGTCAACCTGCAGTAATTTCAATACGCTATACAAAATTTGTCTCAATCGGACAAACACTGACAGTATGGTGCACCATTTACATAAAATCGGACAAAACTATAAATGTGAGTTATATCTAAATCTGAACTGATTCCAACAAAACATACCAAAGCATACATCAAAATCCCGACATAATTTAGTACAGTTTTCTCAATCGGATAAATATTTACATAAAATCGGACAAATATATTTATGGGAGCTATATCTGAATCTGAACCGATTTTCTCCCATATCAATAGGGTTCGTCCTTGGGCCAAATAAGTAACCTGTGCCAAATTTCATCCAAATCGGATCATAAATGGCAACTGTACATTGCTTACAAAAATACATGGACGACTCAGAAAGTGATTCTATGTATATTATCAAAAGTAACCACCAGTCTATTTCGATTCCTTTTGTCTGTTACAAACATATGCACAATGACATGATACCCTGTATTACAGTGTGGTGAAGGGTATAAAATAGTATATATTGCAGCTGCTTACTAATTGATTATATCTATATGCTTTTCAAATTTAGCGTTGATAACTTTAGCAGGGGCAGCGAAGCGCCACGGGTCCCGCTATATATATCACTTTCCGAATTGGATGAAATTCGGTACAGCTCGTCTATTTGGCCCACGACGAACCCTATTGAAATTGGGAATAATCGGTTCAAATTTAGATATGGCTCATATATATTTTTTCGCCCTACATAGTATAGAATTGTAAGATGATTTAGTCGATTTATCCATCTGTTGTAATCGTCCTTCCTTTGGAGGATATGGAGATAAAAAACTAGTAGGTCAGACTCGAGGATGACTATATCGGACAGATTTTGGGTTATAAAACCAATCGGCTTAAATTTGGGTCTTTGGTGCACTATTTACTTACAATCGGACGAAACTATATATGGGAGCTATATCTAAATCTGAACCGATTATCCCCATTTTCAATTGGGTTCGTCCTAAGGCCAAATAAATAAGCTGCGCCAAATTTATCCAATTTGGATCATAAATGCGACCTGTACTTTTGTTACAATTTAACATGGGCAGACGGACATGCAAAAATCGACTCAGAAAGTGATTATATGCATACTCTCAAGAGGAAACATGCACCACAGTGTGGTTAAGTATATAAATATTAGCTTCGAAATTGAACTATATCGGTCCTTAATTAGGCATAACCCATCATATTGTAAAAACGCCAAATATTCGCTAATTCCTACACAATGTTGTCAATATTGGACCCGCATTAGGTATGCCTTATATAACTATGTCCTCTAAATTGCAGTATTTTGAGGATTTTTTACAAATGTTTTACCCTCCAATCCATAATATAGATCCACTTTTTGGTATGTTCCCCATATATTCATTTCACGTAAATGTAACTATTTCTATAGTTTTTTCACTTGTTATAATTCAACATGATAATGTAACCGCAACTGTAATTCAATCTTGTTCCAACTAGAATTTACATTTCAATGTTGATTGTACATTCGCATTTTTCTGTGTGTATATATATCTATATATGTAAGAGTTGCGTTTAGGCCTCTGAAATTTGGTATGTAGCTTTTTCTACGATATGCGAAGTGGTAACGTAGATATCGGATATAAGAAACTCAAAAAAGTCGGAGATTTCTTTCTTATATCCGTTTTTTTCTTATATGGAATTATCGGATAAAGAAAGTAAAAGTTCGGTGCTTTTGATAATCTTTCTTATGTGCGATTTTTTCTTATATGAGATGTGTTTACATTTACATTTCAAGGTATTATATTTGAATGAAATCGGTGTAGATTCGTATCTGAAACTTGGTATGTGGCTTAAGGTATTACAAATAGAATGAGGTGCAAAAATATTTTTTGGAAGTTAGTACTAAAAGATACTAAAAATATATTACGCCGGAACAGTTGGAAGTAGGTTTCTGAAATATGGTATGCAGTATTGCCTACGATAAGCTAGTGGTGTGTGTGAAAAAATGTTGAAATTTAGTACTAAGAGGTACTACAAAGTACTAAAGCTTACATTTGAATGGAATCAGTGAAGATTCATATCTGAAACTTGATGTGGATCTTAAGCTATTACCAATAGAATGAGTTTCAAAAATATATATATATATATATATATATATATTTTTTTTTTTTGGAAATTAGCACTAAAAGGTACTAAAAAGTACTAATACAGTATTACGCCGGAACGGTTGAAAGTATAACTCTGAAATTTGATCTGCAGCTCTGTCAATGATAAGCGAAGGGGAATGTGTGAAAAATTTTCGAAATTAGTAACGGTACTAAAATGTACTAAATATTATATTACATTGTAACAAATAGGAATATATATCGGAAACTTGATATGTAGCTTAAGCTGTTACAAATGGAATGTTGTACACAAATATTTTTGAAATAAGTACTAAAGTGGTACTAAAACCTGTATTACTCCGGAAAGGTTGGAAGTAGAGCTATGAAATTATATTACAATGGAAGAAGTAGAAATATATATATATATACTTAAGCTGTTAGAACCAGGGACCGAAAATAACAGTTATTTTTTAAAATGCGAACAAAAAAATCTTCATGTTAGAGACATGGGACACCAATAGTGTCATATACCAATAGATTCGTACTGAGGAGCCCATTAAGGATATTGAGTGATCTTGAGAAAACACTCTCAGTTCCCATGTTAAGGATTATTTTTTAACGAAAAAAATAAACGTTGATTTTTAACTGTTAAAAATGATTTTTATTTTTTCCGTCAAAAATAAAAGTCTTTTTGGGATTTTTATTTTTTCCGTCAAAAATAAAAGTCTTTTTGGGACTTTTATTTTTTCCGTCAAAAATAACAGTCTTTTTGGGACTTTTATTTTTTCCGTCAAAAATAAAAGTCTTTTTGGGATTTTTATTTTTTCCGTCAGAAAATAAAAGTCTTTTTGGGATTTTTATTTTTTCCGTCAGGAAATAAAACTCTTTTTATGTAAAGAAGTTTATACAACTTGTAATAAGTTATAAAATTACAATTTATAAATCTCTGTCCTTATTACAATAAGTGCACACATAAGTAATGAAGATCAAAGGTAAAAAATATTTGTTATAAATTTTTAAAAAATAGTCTAGTGTACCAAATCATGAATATAAATTAAATAATCATTCCCCTGACTATTAGGTCGAAGGTCATATAACTGGTACCAAACTCTATATGTTTATTTACGTAAAAAGACTTTTATTTTCTGACGGAAAAAATAAAAATCACAAAAAGACTTTTATTTTTGACGGAAAAAATAAAAATCCCAAAAAGACTGTTATTTTTGTCGGAAAAAATAAAAGTCCCAAAAAGACTTTTATTTTTGACGGAAAAAATAAAAATCCCAAAAAGACTTTTATTTTTGACGGAAAAAATAAAAATCATTTTTAACAGTTAAAAATCAACGTTTATTTTTTTCGTTAACAAATAATTAATTAAAGTGGATTTTTTTTATTTAGGTCACATAATAACAGTTATTTTTTACCTGATTTGATATAAGTTATAACCGTTACGGTCCCTGGTTAGAACGATGGCCAAACATATTTTTTTGAAAATTAGTACTAACAAGTTATAAATATTGTATTACAAAAAAACCGATATAGATAAAAATACGAAATGCTTATATAGCTTTAAATATTACTAATCGAATGTTATACAAAATTTTTTTGAAATTAGTTCTAAACGGTAATAATAATTACAATGGAACCGGCAGAAATAGAAATCGGGAACGTTGTAAATTTCACGATTGCAATGACTATTCTATGTATTAATATATTTTTGAAATTGGTACTAAATGGTAAACAGTGAATGGTAAGAAATATAAACATGCAAAATATTTCTACTAAGAGTGGGGAACTTTTGTATGCAAACAATGGAGTGCATTGAAACTATTAAATATTGTACATGAATATTGAGTAATAGTAGAGGAGGTAGAGTTTGGAATCTGGAATCGAATCTTGATATTTTGCATGTAGGTTAGTATTGGAAATTCGTATTAAATGGTACTAAATTGTTCATAAAGTTACTAACAAGTAGGGGAGACTGGGGCACCTTCGACATTCGCATTTTCGAAACGAAGCTCTCACCGTACATCACTAGTTTCGATACATAGGAATCGAATATGGAAATAAATAACTGTCGCAAAGTTTGAAATCTCTAGCTAATAAACTTTTTTGGATGCACTTTTTTTTTGTATTTTTACAGATGTTTTTGTAATATTTCCATTCCATTTTGTAAGTATGTCGTGTATAAAACTTTAAAAATTTTAAGACAGTGTTATTAAAAAAGTAGTTAATTACAATGTGCATTCTTATAAAAATAAATGAAAAAAATCTTATAAAAATAAATGAAAAAAAAACTATAAAAAGTACCTTCGGGGTAGATTCGGCATTATGAAGTGGGGCACATTCGACCATATACAGATAGTGCAATATTATTTCCTTAAATTTTTTGAGTTTATCTTTAAAAATAATTCTTTAATATGGTTCGAAACTACACATATGAGACATTGACGAAAATGCGACAGAAAAAGGCTATTTCTGATGGTGTGTGTGGCCTTTGGATTTCAACGTCCGCGTTAGAATATATAGCCTCAAAAGTAAAACTTTGAGTCGCATATTAAAACAAAATGGAACATTTAGAGGACCTTAATTTCAACCACACTGATAGCGGTGATAAATACCAGGCTATGACTATGGTGCCGAATGTGCCCCATCAAATGCTGAAGCTACCCCGGGTAGGGGCACATTCGGCGAATTTGACTTTTTCTACAAAACTATACAAATGTTTTACTAATACTAATTTATTATATGTTTTTGGTACTAGTTTTTAGAATTTAGTATCAGAGGTCCATAATCAGCCATAAAGTTTTTATATCTGTTGAATTAGTACTGAGATATAGAGCTCTAAACAAAAAGTGCCGAAGGTGCTCCAGTCTCCCCTACGGATAAGAGTAGGAACCTGTTATTAAATACTTACTCAGATACTTATAACAGTAAACATTTCTATTTATGTTAAGTGTTGATTTGTTCAATCTTTTTGTTGATATTCCAGTAATGAGATTATTTGAGCTTGAGGCCTTTTTCAATTTTATTTATTTATTGAGAATTATATTTATAAATAAATTACAAATATAACAAAAATTAAGCTCTGGCTACTATGCCTTAAGCTAACAAATTACTATTTAAACAATTTTATACAGATGATGTTTTATAAGAATGAAATAATTACATTTTTAATAGGAACAATTTAGGAAAGTTTTATAAGATAGAAATAATTACATTTTTTAAATAGGAACAATGTAGGTATAATTTTTAAATAGAATTATAGAGGTTGCTGTTTTTTACAAAGTTTATTACTTCAATTTTCTGAAGATTTTTGTAACAAATTTATAAGATTTACATTGGGAACAGAATTAGTAAATTGGCAGTTTTTTAATAAATGGTTCATGTCAAATATGTTTGAATTACAAAAACTACATTGCTTTTTTTAAGTTTTTGTTCATGTCGTAGTCATGAGTTGCACGGCAATGTCCTAATCTTAATCGATTTATTTTTATTTGGTTCATTTTGGGGAGTGCTGTGCCATTTCGTAGATACGTTTTAATGTGTTTGTACCAATCAGGAGCATTTTCCCACATAGTAAGTCTATTTTTAGAAAAATCGTTTTTGATATATCTCTTAATATCTTAAGTTGTTAGATTTTGTGATAAGAGGATATATTGAAAGCTTTCTTTGCAACCATATCAGCGAAATCATTTCTTTTTATACCTGAATGTCCAGGTACCCATAACAGTAAATGTTTCCGATGTTTAATATTTTTCCTAATAAAGGGCGTAACAACGGTAAAAAATAAAAACAAATTGTTTTCAAAACATATTAGATTTGTTGTCTAAATATATTCCAGGTCAAACATTATATATGGGAAATTACAAAATTCTTTTAAAATTCCATTAAAAAAAATTGAAATTTTTTTTGCGAGCACATTCATGATTTTTGGTACATAGGTTAAGAAAAATATGTTGATTCTAAATCTGTTCGCCTTCACAAATTCGGTTGCTGCGCAAAAAAGTTAAAGCGGTTTTAAATCTTGAATTTCATATATAAATTAAATGAATTCCTATTTGTTGTAATTCGGGAATTTCTTCACAAATGGTTAAACACATTTGTTTTCATTGCATACTGGTCAAATCACATTGAAATGCGGTATAATAGTCACGAAAAACAAATAGAAACATGAATATATCTGAAAATAAAATAAATTAATTTCTTAATTAAGACAAAACATTTATTTGAATTTTCGATTTTTTAGTATGGTTAAGGGAATAAGCTTTTGCCTTAATCTTCTAAAATATACAACGCTTTCTTTTGCAAATTCTTTTTAGAGGATTGTTAAATATCAGTAGATTCACCTGATAAGAATTTCGACGTTAAAAATGACTAAATATATTGGACTTACAGTACATAAAATGGCCAATATTGAAAAGCATGCAATTCGCGTATTCGTGGAAATCAGCTGTTGCGCATGCGGTTTTCGTATAAACCGAATCAATCTCTTCCAATAATTATGAATTTTTCGATGTTTCATTTAGCGGTCAAAGTGTGCCGCTCGATGCACTTTATTATGCAAAAACCCTAAAAATGGCTAAAAATCACGCAGCGTGCACACGATTTTTATGCGCATCGAATTTCAGCAATCTCCTATGAAAATACACAAAAGGACACATATTTTAAAAGGATCGGTTAAGAACCGCGGATGTACATCCACAATCGATTTTGGATAAAATACGCATATTATTCGCGTATCGATATGTTATTGACCTATTTTCACACAGATTCGCGAATATGATGACAAGAATGAATGTATGTGAAATCAATTAGAAGAAAAACGCGATTATATACGCGAATTTGTCAAAATAAGTTTTTGCAGTTTTTCCCACATTCAAGGTACCTTTATCCGCCGTTTTATTAGGCGGAATTGAACATGTATGTGCTCATTAGATCCGGCACGTAAAAAACTAAAATCACGCGGGGTTCCACGGAATTTTAATGGACTTTCTTAATTTTAGACTTAAACGTAATTTGCACTAAACGTAGCAAAATCACGAGTTCTACAATCCTATAATTAGTTTAGTCAATTATCTGCTTTGATGTTTAACAAACTGTTGTTTTTAAGTCATATGTTTTTTTTTTTTTTTTTTTTTTTTTTTTTTTTTTTTGGAGTTAGTTAGATTAAAACTTCTAATTTCATAAAATATTTGTATGTTTTAATACTAATAAAGTCATCATTAACATCGACGAAAATAATGGTAATAATAGCATTATTAGTATTCCCGTCAGATATTTGAAGTTTTGTCTTATTTTCTATAGAGCCCAAGCTGTTGGATATGAAATCTCATTTTCATATTTTTCAAAAAAGTCTATTATTTTTTGACAATGTTTATTTTTTGGCCGACAATTTGAAATTTGAATGTGGACCTATGTAAACTTAAACAACAACTTATTCAAATATTAACTGTTAAAAAATGTGAGGATATAAAATATACGATTACAACATTTCTCGATTTAGAGTTAAGATATAAAACAGTCAACATTGACAAAACTCTTCCCCCTTAACTGTCAAAAACTATTTATTGAATATATAATACACATATACAAATCTCTAACGGCAATCTGAAAACTAATAAACAATTTGTTTAAAAATTAACAACTAATTTCTAATCTAAAATTTTTCGAGTTATACAATGATTTTAATATCAAAAAAGAGACAGTTGGATATGAACAAAATTATATTGTAATTAAGAATTCTTCAAGAAGTGACAAATAAGATAATGTAAAAACGTTGGAACAATAACAAAACATGATCTTCTATTGAAAAAAAAAAACGTTTGGTGAAATAAGTTCTACCAAATTATAAACTGTTATGTGCTTATAAACTTAGTGGCAAATGTTTTTTATCAACCTTATATTGATGCAATATTGATAAGGCAAAACAACGTTTGTCGGGTCAGCTAGTTTTCTAATAAAAATCATTTTTTCCATTATTGTTTACATAATCGGTGTGTAGAAATGTCGGCATAGGTCCATTTTTGATATGTTCCCTATATTTTCATTTCAAGTACCTGCCAGTATATCTATGGCACGACCGAACTTAACGCTTTTTCACTTGTTATTGTTTGTATCTCTTTATGATTGAGAAATATTGGGAATTTTTTGTCGAGAACTGAGTGGTTGGTATCACTCGTTTGCACAGTTAATTCGTTTTGTTGGTTTTTGACAGAGTTCATTGTCGTTTAAGAGATCTGGTTCTCCACAGTTAGAATACAGTTTTTCGTTTCCGCTGTTAATCTTCTTCATCATTTTTTGTATTTCGATGACATTTTGAGGTTTTAATTCTCTTAAAATTTCCTCTTCTGCTATTCCGCGCAGATCATTGTTGTAACTTACACCTTTGCTGTTGTTGAGACGTTTATGCTCTTTCACTTCCACTCTTATTTCGTTAGAGAGCGAAATAAGTCGGATAGGTTTTGGTTTTGATAAGAAGTTCTCCATTGCGTAATTTCTTGCACGAGTCGAATTCACCACAAACACTGTCTATTACATTTTTATTAGAAAAGGAGAAACGTTTTTTAATATTTCATTACTATTAATTCTTGACATAAGTAAGAATTTGGGACTGCTAGTAATGTTGTCAAGACCAAATTGGCGGATTTAATTGATGTATTCATGATGAATTCACAGATTCAAAATCACTGGATAAAATGACGTTCACTGGATTTCGCTGTCGAATGACGACTGTGTTGCGGTCTTCTTTAATTAGTTTATTTATTGAAAGATTTCCCGATATTTCGCAATTATCAAATTGCATCTTCAGGAGTGATCTATTAAAGAAATCATACATTCAATATTATTATCACAGCATGTGGCGTTGACAAAAAATACTTATTACATTATTTTCAAAAAAGAGATTTCTTACATCTACATAATAGTCAGGTATTTATTAATTGCTAATGTAGTTGTATTAAAATTGGCTATAGTTGATGTTGCACTGATTATTTCCATGTATTGCACGATCTCTTCATTGTCAAATGTCGATAACAATATGCTGCATTATCGGTATCGCTTTTATAATTTATTGGTTTGTTGGTATGTTATTAATATGTAACATCTCCAATGTTAACCTTCTGTTGCAATTGTTCTCTGACTGCAATACGCGTATGTTGTTAAAGTTTGGTATGTGATTATTGAGTTTACAGTGTTCTGCAAGAGCGGTTTTTTGGTTGTTCTTCTGGTTCCTTAGTCCGATTTGTGTCCGGATAATCTTGTTTTAAGTTTGTTCTTCGTGGTACCCACATACATTTTTCCACCTTTATCATCTTTCGATCCATCACATTCAATTCGGTATATCAAGTTATGTCTCTCAGTAATAGGAATTCTACTTTTAGTATTAGTAAATAAGCATTTGACTGTATTGTTTGTTCTAGTTGCCACATGATGTTAAGAGTTCCCACATGAAGTTAAGTGGTTCCTCTCGTTAGGTGAGAAATTCGGATTACAAAGAGCAACAAGAAATAATGAGAACCAAATTTACAACAATGTTGGACACATATCTTAACAAAATGAGAGATAGAAAAGAATTATTCAAAAACAATATTATATCGCCAATAGAGAGAAAGAAAATTAGAACAGACGTGGCTATAGCACGAAAACTATATGGGGTACCCAAGATCCATAAATAAAATTACCGCTTGAGACCGATATGTTCATCGGTGAACTCACCATCAGCAATGTTATGCAAATACGTTGTAAACATTCTAAAAAATTTGACAAAAAACTCAAAATAAGGAATAACAAGGGATTCGCTGCAATTTGGAAATAAAATACAAAACTTGACGATTAAGGACAATGAGCGGATGGTGTTATTTGATGTAGTATGACTTTTTCCAAGTATACCAGTGGACCTTGGACTAGAAATAATAGCTGAAAAATGGGATGAAATTAAAGAATACACTAATATGACAAAGAACCTATTTTTTAAGTAGTTCTGCGTTAAAGACAACCGATATTTTCAATATGAGAATAAGATATATAAACAAAAGAAATGACTTTCAATGGGTTCACCTGCTTCTCCGATTGTAGCTGATATAGTGATGGAGAAACTACTACCACTACTGGAAAAACTGAAGACAAAACCTGTGATATTGACGAAGTACGTAGATGATTTATTTATAATAATTGGGAGAGATGCAATACTAGATAATAATAATAATAGATAATAATTTCAACCGAAACATAAAATTTCCATGGAAGAAAAAAACAAAAAAAAAAAAATTCTACTACACCCAAAACAAATGATTATCAACACAGGAAGAAACCGCATAAACAGAATATTAAATATCAGCGGCAATAAGTTCCATGAAAATAATAGAAATAAAATACGAGAAATACTGACCAAAAACTGTTTCCCAAAATTACTAATAGAAAATTAATAAACCTAATACAACATGCCTAAGACGAAGGAGAAAAAAGAAAAACATTATAAATCAATGATTTATATTCCGGGAATACCTGAAAGATTCCAAAATTTTGTTCTATAAGCCAAAGATAAATTGGATTTCTATTACTGAGAGACATATCGTGATATACCGTGGGTACCACGAAGAACAAACTTAAAACAAGATTATGCGGACACACATCGGACATAAAATTAACAATAACCAAAAAACCGCTCTTGCATAACAATGTAAACTCAATAATCACATACCAAATTTTGACAACATACGCGTATTGCAGTCAGAGAACAATTACAACAGAAGGTTAATATTGGAGATGTTACATATTAATAACATACCAACAAACTTACAAATAAATTATACAAGCGATAATGCATCATATTGTTATCGACATTTGACAAGGAAGATATCGTGCAATACATGGAAATAATCAGTGCAATATCAACTATAGACACATTTAGTACAACTACATTAGCTATTAAGAAATACCTGACTATTATTATGTAGATGTAAGAAATCTCTTTTTTGAAAATAATGTAAAAACTATTTTGTGTCAACACCAAATGCTGTGATAATAATATTGAATGTCTGTTTTCTTAAATAGATCACCCCTGAAGATGCAACTTGATAATTGCGAAGTATCGGGAAATCTTTGAATAAATAAACTAATTAAAGAAGACCTCAAGCTCATATAATCTAATTACTGGAATGAGTAAACATTTATACATAAATATTTTCCAGAAATATGTTCTAAACATTAGTAAAACGAAAACACATTGTATACTTTTTTCTATGAAAAACAACGCTTTTCGCATTTTGTTTTGTACTAAAAAGCACTAATTATAGTATAGAGCAGAATGGTTAAACGTTGTTTGCAAATATTTTTCGGAGATTTGTACTAACAAATAAAAAAGTGTCAGTCGGGTTTGCCGACAGATATATATCAGCATGTGATATGCGGAAAACTTCGGAGTTACACACAGGTTTTATTATTAGCTTTATATAAGGTATAGGTTTTTATCAAAGAGGTTTCCGATATAATGTTGTTGAAATAGGTTATTCAATTCGCTTCAAATAAAATTTACAAGATTATATTATATTGAACTTTTTGGGGAGGGACCAAAGGAAATCGAAGGCATTTGAGCAAAATTTAATTCAAATCGGACATTCCATTCGCCTGATATTGGATTTAAAGATATTGATTTAAAGATATATGCTATAGGCTTGGTAAAGATAGTAGGTTACACAACGTTTGATTAAAATTGGATAGTCGCTCGCATGATATTATAAAGTTAATTTTTAGCACAATTGTGTGGGGGAGGTACCAAAATGAGTGGACCTATATTTCCCATCATCGAACTTAATATACTGACAATTCTTTCCAACGCGACGGCCAGAAATAATAAATTTCAGCAACGTTTAATGGACATCTTAAATATAAAGGCAGAAGACTGTTAAAACCCATATCGGACTTCGGATAAGTGAAACTCCTTGCGCTTAAACGAAGTCAGTATATAAATAGAAACGAGATAAATAGACATATACTAAAACATATTTATAAATTAAATTCATTTTATTAGGTAGTTAAATTAACATATTTATAAATTAAATATCCATTATAAAGAGTAAAACGAAAATTAAGGAACTTGAGTTAATAACAATAGTTTGTGTTCGCATATTTATATAAATAAAAGGTACAAAATTAATTATATTAAAGAGCTTGAATTAAAATATTCATTTATTTTTCTTTGGGTGAATTGTTTTAAATGTGTTTGACACATTATTTTTCCAGATCGTATATTTTAGTTAAAGCTCACTGTTGTCTTCAAAAATTGATTTGATTACGTAAATAGCTTCTTATGTCTCTTTCGAACTAGGTTTGTTAATAATATCATCATCGTTTTCTTTATTTCATTATTAGCCGTAAACGTCACCTGCTCTATGACTTCTTCGTCAATCTACATTTTTATCAATGTCAATAAGATCTTCAATTTCACCGCTTAAAGAATCAGGAAATGCCGACGCTGGGCCCTCATCAAGAAAACAGTCTGTGTTTCCAGGAATAATTCCAGCCTTACGAAAGCAGTTTCGGATTGTTTCGGCAGTTACATTCGACCAAGCTGTTTGTATCATCGTCAGAGCTTCTAAGATATGTACCTTTTTTGAATACTCCTGTAAGGAAAGTCCACATTCTAGATGTAGAAGCTGTTTTGATACTATATTCGTTCGGTATTGAGCTTTGAACGATCGAATGATTCCTTGGTCCAATGGCTGAATCAAAGAAGTCGTATTGACCGGAAGAAGAACTATTTGTATATTATCCAAAATTGTACCATCACATATCTTATGGCATGCTGCATTGTCCACAAAAAGTAAAATTTTCTTTCCGATTTCTTAAATTCAGTATCGAGATCTTTCATTATATAGGTCCATATAACAGCAGTCATCCATGCTTTAGAGTTGGCAAAATATTTTACGGGAAGTGAAGTAGATTTTTTAAAACAGCGAGGGTTCTGCGATTTTCCTATGTAATAAATCTGTTTGTGGCTGCCAGTAGAATATGAAGTTTTCTTCCAGAAAGAATATCATATTTATTTGCAAGAGTTCCAGATGGTACTGCTTTATGGAGAAGGGCTGACTCGTCAGCATTATATATTGCATCTTGTGAATACTCTCGAAGGTAAGCCGGTAATATGTTGGTCAGCCATTCATTTGCAGAAAAACTATTGGCGGAACTTTGTTCACCATGTAATTTTTTAAAATGAGTGTTTTCTGTTTGCTTCCACCGTTCAAGCCAACCCTGTTTTGGTTCAAAGTTGACGTTATGTTTATTGGCAAAAAAACTTTGCTTTTTCCAACAGCAAAGGACCTGTTAAAGTTGCTTGCTTCGACCTCATTTCTCTGAACCACAATAGTAGGGCGTTCTCTACTTTTTCACTGGCACCAACTCTCATTCTCAGACATATTCTTGTATTGTTGCTTAATATTGGTAAGGACGTCCTTATTATGGATAAGTATTTTAATTGTGGATGGACTACAGCTGAACTGTTTGCACAAATCGCTTCTGGAAACCCCTGCATTCAATTTATTCAAAATATCAATTTTGTTTTGAATCGTCAGGCTGGTGTGCTAATTTTTCAATCTCTAACAAGAGTGAAATTAATAAATAATGAAATGAATTGAATAAGAACTTACCTTCACACGTTGCCAATTAAACTTTTGTAAACAAACAATACATTTGGTTGGAAAAATGTTTACATTTTTACGTGTTGCATAAAAGTGGATTAAATGAACCCAAATGATTTTTTCGTCGCCGTTATATAAATAATATTTTTCTTCTAAACGGCGTTCGTTTCTTATATATTTGGGGTTTTGTAACGAAAAAGTCTCTATTTTAAATAGATTTTCAATTAACCGTTTATGAACTAAAGTCTTTTGAAATTCGAACGAATTATTGGTTTAAAATAATATTTTGCATTTAGCCGATTTTTACAATAAAACGGCGTTCGCTTATCCGAATTCGACTGTATAAACATTTTTCCAATTTTTGGTCTTAGTAGATATTCCATACGTTATATGAAATAAAATATGTGAATTGTTTACTCACCCCTTGTAAGAAAGGGTGTTTGCTAATTTTAAAAGTTTGTATATTTCTCTTGAATGGCTTTAAAAAAAGTGTTCTAAAATTGTGCCAAATTTCATAGTAATTTACGGCCTATACTTGTTTACACGGCCTATACTTGTTTACATTGGTGAATGGAAATTATTAAATATTCTAAAAACGTAATTCTAAATACACCTTCAGAAATATGATTTTCTGGATGTAAGTTGTTTTTTTAATGATTTTGACTCCAGCAAAGTACTAATAGTCTTCTAATTGTAGTTACTACATTATAACCAGTTTATTTTAGTTAAAATGAAAGTTGTTATTACCAAATTTTCTTCTCTTAAGCATTAAATTCCTTTCTCAAGATTTATTTTTAACATAAACGAGAAATTATGTGACTGACACGTGCACCGACTCCATAATCAATAGTTAAACCAACCAACAATGCTAGAAATACTAAAACCTTGCAGTGGAAAATTGTTCGTCTTACAACTGGCATTGGATTATGTTCGGAATTCTTTGGCCAGTGTGGTTTTGTATCCACAAAACCCACCAAAACAATTTGCTATAGTGTGGTAATCACATTGTCGAAATAAGTTTGGCTGACCAACGCCAAACATTATTACATTACAAAAGGCCAACATTAGGAAAATGATTTAGGATTAAGCCTGTATTTGCAGCTAAAATCATTTCCCAGTACATTTCAGCAATTCTAGTGATTTAGTATTGTGTTGCTAGTCTATTGTTTGGCACCGATAAGTTGTTTTCCATTCATGTTGAAAAATAAATGAATTCGACGATATTCACTCAAGTCTGGAACCAAAACAGTGATTGGTGAACAATCAACTAAATACTGAACTTTACTTTGTGTGAATTGGGAGTTTAGATTACTTTAGATTTTGTGCATTTGTAACTAACGCTAGAAATACCTTAACGACGTTTTCGTGAACTATGGCCAAAGAAATTAAAAATTAATTCTTTAAAAATCTATGCCTTATAGTAGGTCTTGAAAAATATATACTTTGTAATATGCCTTAAAAATATTATTGTTATATCCATGAAATAGGATAAGTCTTAAAAAATATTATTGTAAAATCCATGCCAAAATTTTCTTTAAAAATCCACAACTAATAATGCGCACTGTAAAATTATTCTTTAAAAATCCAGACATTATGATATGCCTTGACAACTTATTCTGTAAATATCCACGCCTGAGGATATGCCTTGAAAAGTTATTCCTTAAAAATCCACGCCTGAGGGCATGCCTTGAAAAGTTATTCCTTAAAAATTCACGCCTTTGGATATGCCTTGGGAATTTTTTCTTTAAAAATCCACAACTTGGGATATGCATTGAAAAGTTATACTTTAAGCAAATTCTTTGCAATGCAATTCCTTAAAATTCCATGCCTTAGGATATGCCTTAATGATTATTCTTTAAAAATCCACACCTTATAATAGGCCTTGAGAAATTATTCTCTAAAAGTTCTGGTCTTGTAATGGGCCTTGAAAAGCTATTGTTTAGAAATCAAGGTCGGGGAATATACCTTGAAACTTATTCGCCTTGGGATAGAGCCTTTAATTATCCAACTTTAGAAAAGACATGGAAAACACGCCTTTGAAGGAGCCTTGATAAATATTCTTCTTGCTTTAATAATTTTTCTCGCTTACATTTCTTAGAAGTATTAAGGGCATTTGCTTTTATACCCTTCACCACACTGTGGTACAGGGAATTATGTCTTTGCATATGTTTGTAACAGGCAAAAGGAAACGAGATAGACACTTGGTTCCTTTTGAGAATATGCATATAATCACTTTCTAAGTCGATTTATTAACATCCGTCTGTCTGTCCATGTTAAATTGTGAACAAGGTACAGGACGCTTTTATAATCCGAATTGGATGAAATTTGGCACAGCTAGTCTAATTGGCCCAAGGACGAACCCTATTGAAATTGGGTAAAATCGGTTCAGATTTCGCTCCCATATATATTTTCGTCCAATTTCATGTAAATGATGTACCAAAGTCCCTATATATCTTCCGATTTGCACGAAATTTGGCATAACATACTGAATTAAGTCTAAAAAGATATGTGTAAAATTACTTGAAAATCTGTTAAGATTTAGATATAGCTTCCATATATATATTTTCGTCCGATTTAAGGTAAAATGCGTCCCAAAGTCCCTATATATCTTCCAATTTGCACGAAATTTGGCTTTACGTACTAAATTGAGTCTTAAATGATGTGTGTAAAATTTCTTGAAAATCGGTTCTGATTTCGATATGGCTCCCATATATATTTTCGTGCGATTTCATGTAAATGGTGTACCAAAGTCCCTATATATCTTCCGATTTGCACGAAATTTAGCATAGCGTATTGAAATGAGACTAGAATGATGTGTATACATTTTCTTGAAATCGGTTCAGATTTCGATATAGCTCCCATATTTATTTTCGACCGATTTAATATAACTGGTGTGCCAAAGTCCCTATATATCTTCCGATTTGCACGAAATTTGACATAACGTACTAAATTGGGTCTAAAATGATGTGTGTAAAATTTGTTGAAAATCGGTGCAGGTTTAGATATTGCTCCCATATAACGACATAATTGTAGTTCAGATTTAGATATAGCTCCCATATATATTTTCGTCCGATATCATGTAAATTGTGTACCAAAGTCCCTATATATCGTCCGATTTCCACGAAATTTTGAACACATAATTCTAGACTCAATTCAGTACGCTATGCGAAATTTCGTGGCAATCGAAAGATATATAGGGATTTTGGTGCACCATTTACATTAAATCGGTCGGTAATATATATGGGAGCCATATCGAAATCTGAACAGATTTTCACGAAACTTAGCACACATCATTCTAGTCTCATGCCAAATTTCGTGCAAATCGAAATATATATAGCGACTTTGGTTTCCTCCGGTGGCTGGGATATGCTCGCGGGGGTAGGGTTCGTCACAGAAAATTTATAATTAAGTGACCGAGAGTAGTTTTAGTTTTCAAATTCAGAATACTTCGCTTTATTTACTCCTAAATTCAAACAAACCTCTCCGATACTTAAATTATACTGTACTACAAAATAAAAAAAAAAAAAATCAGGGGTTCTAATGTACCAATTCTGTTTATTTGGAGTCCCTGGACCACGAAAATACCTTTGGTTTTTCTGGGTCACTTCGAAAATATAAAGAACGAGGTTTCATGGATTATCAATTTGAAACTCGAATAACTTCTTTTATTTCTAACGGAATTATATTATTCTTTTTTTCTTTCGAAGAGTAGAATTTTTGCTTTAAAACAAGATATATATTTGGTAAATCGGTTGAGGGTTTGAAATGTGAAAACATGCGCAAAAATGACAAAATCTATTTTTCTTGGCCTGTACGATGAAATTATGATATTAAGCCGTATAAGTTTTATTATATTACGGGGAGAAAATTAAATTAGCTTTCGAAAATGAGAAAAATCAAAAAAATCGGTTAAAAATGGATGACTTTTTGTATTGATTCTATGCATATTCTCCAAAAGAAATATGTGTCTATCTCGTTTCCTCATTTCCATATTATGTTTGTAACAGTAAAAAGGAAACGAGATAAACCCATATTTCCTTTAGAGAATATGCATAGAATCACTACAAAAATGTGTATATATCATCCATTTTTAAAAAATTTTTTTGATTTTGCTCATTTTCGAAAGTTAATTTAATTTTCTTCCACGTAATACAATAAAACTTATACGGCTTGGTAGGCCCTTTGCCAAGAGCAAAGCACGGCAATACAATGCTGCTTGTGTTTTTCGACCGATTTACAAAGTGGATCGAGTTGCTGTCTATACGGAAAGCTACTGCAGAAGGAGTTGTTAAAGCTTTTCGAGAGTGTATCCTTGCAAGATTTGGAACGCCTAAAGTTTTTATATGTGACAATGGAATGCAATTTACATGCGTATGCCTTAGCAAATATCTACAGAGAGAAGGTGTTCGTCACCAATTTACAGCCCCGTACACAGCACAGGAGAATCCAACCGAACGAGCGAATCGCACAATCAAGACAATGATGGCACAGGTGGCACGTAATCAGCATAACAGGTGGGATGAATGTATTCCAGAGAGTACTTCGGAATCAACCGGCTATAGTCCAGCATATTTAGTCCAGGGCCGAGAACCTCGTTTAGCCGCCGCGCTGTATGATGAAGTTGTGTTGGGCACCGGTACAGCAAAGTATGACCCGGAGAGCAAAGCTAAGGAGTTGCAAGAAATATAATAGAAAGTCCGGCAGCATCCAGGCAAGTCAGCCGAGGACCAACGCAGAAGACCATGGAAACCAAGGATAAGAGATTTAGTTTTGGTGAGGCAGCACACACTGTCGAAAGCAGTGGAAAGTTTTGCAGCGAAGTTAGCACCAAAGTATGATGGTCCATACGAAGTCCTCAGTTTTCCTTCGCCCGTAATAGTAATGCCTGTCGTAACGCGCATCTGAGTGAACTTAAGTCATTTGTAACTACTAACCCGATGAAACCCCGAGAGGTCGATGTGGCAACAAGGGTGGTCCGGGGGTGTTGGGTGACCGTGGAGAGGCTGACCGCGGAAGAGATGGCAGCGTACATGACCCGACCATGCAGGGTGGTGCTG